>NC_136484.1:38193647-38228647 GCF_053919585.1 Euprymna scolopes | reverse complement strand
TGTATGTATGTATGTATTTATACATATTATAAATATATATATATATATATATATATATATATATATATATACAACCCATGTATATTTACCAATATATTTTTCTACTTATCTCCTTTGATAAGAAATAATTCGAATTCCTGTCGATATTGATTCTGTTGTTCCTTAAGTTTTCATTAATTCTAATCCTTCGAGGAATTTCCTCATATCGGATTCGGAAGGGTCTTTGCCCTTTCTCTTTCCTTCTGCTCTCTTTCTTTTTGCAGAATCGTGTGCACAGCTCATCTATTTTCCGGCAAATCGAGAAGTTTCACCGTAAAACTCCAACACCCTACTCCGCATCCGTCTACCCGCATTCTTCCGTCGTCTTTCCTCGTGTCTGTATCAACGTTTCCACACACACGCGCGCACACACACACACACACACACATACACACACACACGTGCGCGCGCGCACACACACACACACACGCGCGCGAAAAGATGCACATACGCTGTCGCACACGCGCAACACTATGGCGAATCAAATAAGGCCCTGAATTATGCTCACGCAGAAACAACAGGGCCAAGCGGCTGGCTGCGGGAGGAATCGAGTCAGATCTCATTTATAACTTCCCCAAAAAACGGATCGATATTTATTGATCTTCCATTATAAGTGGAAAAGGCCTTTCGCATGTGCGGACGTATATGATCAATGGTAACTACACAGGTGCATAAAGTGTCAAACACACATAAGAAAATGTATATAAATAAATATATGTGTGTGTCATTACTGTTTTTTTAATAATCTTCACTCTATTAGTTACGACTTATGTGATTCGCAAAACCTGTAGTCTAACAAGATACGTGTTAATGGCTTACAATCCTCCCAGACAGATGTATGTACTTAATTATATATGTATGCATGTATACCGTTTTCAAGATTATTATGTTGATACTCTCACCTTTATGAAAACACATAAACCTAATAAAGATATTCTAATAAATAGTTGTTATCTTATCTTGGCGGAAATGTTATAAACAAACATGTGAAAGGATGAATATCAGTTTATTGAATGCTTTTTAGTCTGGATTACTGTCTATCTAACTGTTTGATTTCAAAATGCTGGCAAATAAGTTTTATCTGTCACGTATATTACAAGTTTATTCAAGAGAAGAGCATTTTGATGTACAGCCTGCGCGTGTAGGAATTACCGATCATCTTGCCTTATAATATGACCAGGCTATAATTAACACAACCAAGAAATCTATACTGGAAACTTACAAGAGTCTGCCATTATAAAATGAAAGTGCTCCCTCAAACTACGGGATATATCTCGAAGAAATACCTTTGCATTTTTTAAGGCAAATTTATGATAGAGTAATGTTAAAAGCCTCTGCAGTACATTGTGCAGTAATTAGCGTCATTTTGCTATCAGAGATAAACTTAATTCTAACACGTTTGTTGCTTCACAAAGCATTCTGTATACTATGCAATCCCGGGAGCAAATCAACTTTGATGCCATTTAATCTTGTCATAAGTCGTTCTTATTCGTCTTGTGCTTGTTCATCTCTTACTACGGAATATAAGTCATGAACCATGGCATCCAATCTAATCTATATAGCAATTAAATTTAGTGGTTTATACAAGCAGTGCCTAACTATATAACCGCCGAACTCGAGTTATTTTTAATCCAGTTGATCTTAAATTTCTCCTATATGCAACCGTTTGGCCTGAACTACTTACCTGCGATTCATGCATAGAGCATACCGCATAGGTCTAGCGTAGTCATTGTTTATCATCTTACGTTTTATTACTAGAAATTTTCAAACGAGCATGTATGCAAGTTATTTTGAATTAATGCTCCACCGGAATAAATTATTACAAATCTAACATCGTATCTAAAAATGAAAGAACTGTAGCAACAAATGATGTAGCTTGCTTACCTAATGTCTACTTAGGACTGCCCTGATTTTCAAATATCTGGCTTATCTAACAGTCGATGTCCATTGCAGGAATGACATACACACGCCAAGGGAATCTTCCAAACACTCGGTATATTTATAAATAAAACTAAAACGTTCTGATTCCATAGATAGAATAGACAAGGAATACACGCTAATACGTGACCCTTACAACCGTCTTTAAACAAACATAACTGATCGTAATGTCTTTCAATCGCAGTGAAGGTCACGTTTCATTCCTTTTACACCAATCTTATTTTCCAAACAATAATCCGACCAAACAAGTCAACATATTTATTCCATATCAAACCTTATCTCATATGATGCCACAGTGCGTATTACGTAATGTTGTATATCCTTCGACATGAGAGCAAATGCACGTTTGAGATAGCAATCATTGTTGTGGCATATCCAACAGCCGATATTCATTGATTTATGCTTTAAAGCACAAAAAGGATGTCATCGAAGACACCTGAGTATTGTTGGGGTTACCTTTCGGTGTGAACTCTTCTAAAACTAGTAGCAAACCCCTTATTTCTATAGATGTAAACTTGCCTTCTTTATATTTATATTAAATAGTGCGTAAAGCAAATTAAACCAACTGACATTTCTTGTCTTTATTACTCTTTTGGTATGTATATGAATATTTAATAAATTAAGAGTTTCTCACGATTCTGTTGGTATCTAGTTTATTAAAAAAAAAATACTGTTCAATTTCATTGGTTATAAGACAATATTCTACTGGTTAATTAGTGGGGTTTCTATTATTTATAATCGAGTGTGCTATTCTATGTGATTCTTATGGACAATAGGTCATCTCAGTTTTTTATGAAGTGATTTTCATTTAATAGGCAAGAACTGATGAATAATTCGACAAGAAACGCGCCTGAATTTGTGGACTTCCTGAGACCATAATCTTGAAAACAACAACAAAAAAGCATTAGCTGCTTCTGAACGTTAACTATAACTCACCTGTGTTTTATTACATGACCTATGAATAATTCATTATGCCATGTTTATCTGGAGGAACTCCGCGAAATAACGTCAAGAAACAAAAAAAAAAAAAAGGTGCAATAGTTAAAACAAAAACATAGAGGAAAACATGAATCAAAAGTGAAGGAAATAAAAAATGTATAAAAGCAAATAAGAAATAGAATATTTACCAGATTAACAATCTATATTGAATCAGTAATTTTGTAGTGATTAGACTCAAACGAGAGAGAAACGCAAATCTCATGAGGGTAAAACGTCTTATTGATTTGAGAGAATTTGTTTTAGCCAGACTTAAAAGATCCCATGAGATTTAAACACGAAGCCCGAGTCACGATCTACCTAGAAAAGGATGATTATATCTGACTGTACACAATTCCATCAATACACACACACACACACACACACACACACACATTCACACACAAACTTTTGCACACACACGCACTCAAACTCAGATATACATGCACACAAATACATATATACATGCATATAAATGTATAAACACACACACACACATACACACACACACACACATATATATATATATTAATTTTCTTCCTTTGAAGATTGTGACGCTGGATATGAGGCAGCCAAACCATCTGCCAACATTACCCTGATTTTTATTGAAACCTACCGAGAGCTCTTTTTAGTATCCCCGTCGTACACTTAAGTGCAATTATCTGGCTTTCCTTTGCACTTGGTTCACCAGGAATATTTGTTAGGTAGGACTTCAGGTATCTATGCAAACTAAAACAATAATACATTTTAAAAGCGATTCTTAGCAAATCTGAATAAATTACAAATTGCTGGACCTTCCAGTAAGGTGCTTATTCGCACTTGAGGATGTCCGATACCTTTAGACCAAAATCGTTTTACTTTTAATGATTTGGCCTGAAAAGGCGTCTGCTAATAAGATGTAACTATAGGATATATCGGTATATGGAGGCAATATTATATATATATATATATATATATATATATATATATATATATGTGTGTGTATGTGTGTATGCGTATTTTTTTTGCAGCTTGATAAATACAAACTAGATAGCACCTAAAATAAAATCTATTATTTTACATGTAATATGTTCTTACTTGTGCCCTGTAGCCCGGAGCATATCTGTGTGTGCAATATTTCGGGAAACTTTCCCTTCGTCGGATGGGTGATTTACTTTCAGACGTGCATGATTGGTCTATTGTAAAATATTATAACCGGATATAATATTTGAACAGTTGACGCAAATAAGAAGATATTACACGTAAAATATGATATATATATATATATATATATATATTAATTAATAAAAATACAGCGA
This sequence comes from Euprymna scolopes, assembly GCF_053919585.1. Lineage (NCBI taxonomy): Eukaryota > Metazoa > Mollusca > Cephalopoda > Sepiida > Sepiolidae > Euprymna > Euprymna scolopes. The sequence goes on along the minus strand of NC_136484.1, from coordinate 38,224,397 downwards.
ATAATTATTGCATATAATGTTGTTATATCATCAGATCAATACAGAGAGCGAAAAATAAAAAGAAACCTTTTATAGGCATGCCGTTTTGAAGGTTACATGAAGAGGACAAGGGCCAGAAACATAAAGAATTATAGATGAAAACTGGCTTATTATTATTTATATTGGAAATTAATTCCAATCACTATGCATTAGGATATACCAAAGTAGAGATAAATTAGGAGAATAAAAACTTTCAAAATTAAAAATATTAAAATATAACTAGGAGGAAATAGTTAAGCATAGGTAAATAGGAAGGAAAAAATGGAGAATAAAGTTGGAAGTGTACTATATATGTAAATAATAGTAGAAATAAAATAGGAATCACTGCGAAAAAATGCGAATCATTAAAGAGCAACAAATAATAAAAGGAAAAAAGGAAAATGCATGGAGGAAAAGGGAGGAAAGTGAATAAAGAATGATTATAGAAAAGGCAAATAAGGGGTACAGAAATATGCAAAATCTTAAAATAAATGAAAATACTAACTTTAAATCATACAGATTACAATTCTTAAATTTTATACAAGTTTACGGAATACTCACCTTGACACCTCGGTTCCCGTTGAATTACCGAGGTTAAGCAACGTTGGACATGGTTAAGACTAAATGGGTGACTACTTGGGGCTTTCATGTGCTGTGTGTGCTCTCCGCTTATCTCAGCATTTTTCCCAGTCGTCCTAGACTTCTTGCCACTGGATTCAAGCAGTGCCGATTCAAGAGAGGTGTGCTTGGGGATTGCGCAGGCATAACCTTTGTCTTCCGTGACTAAAAAGAGCCATCGATGGGAAATCCTTCGAATGGAATTCCGGAAAGCTAGGAAAATAGCCACTGTTTAAAGCTAAAGAAAAATAAAATTAAATGTGTTTGGAGAATTATGTCTTTGTAAAATAATTGTAAATCCTTATAGAACCGTAAACTATCTTTAAATCCTGGTAAAATACTGAAAATTACTTAGAAATTAGAAAAGAATCCTAGTTAAAAAAAAAGTCCGACGCAGGATGGTTGACAGAAGAATTTTTAGAACTGGTAAGTTTGATCCCGTCAAGGTGGTTTGGTTTGGTTTGATTTGGTTGTTTTACGGTATATCAAGTCTTTTCGGGTTATATAATGCCGACTCCAGTTATTTTGGAAATATTCATGTTGAATCCAGTTATTTTGAAGAATACTTTTTATTCTTCAACCCCTTTCTATCTTCAATCGCTAATTTGTAATGCTTAGTTTGGTTGTTTTATAGTGGATTTTAATGTTCTTGATACCTGCCCCTCAGAAAATGAATGAGTTTTTCAATGGGAGACGAATGAAGGGTACAATATTAACGTTGGTAGATTTTAAGTTAGGGAAACAATCACGGCAATGGGAAGGTAGCAAAAAGAAAGGGGAAATTAAAATAAGGAAAATAGGGAAAAAGCGAATAGTTTTTGGTTTTTGGTTTTGCAGAATATATTCAATTTTGCACAAGGAAGTAAAAAAACAAACAAAAGCACCAATGTTTGGTTCATTTCATGTCAGGAAGCGAATATCCTCAAACAGCCTGATCTGGTAGCACAAACCATCGAGGTGGACAATTATATTCAGACAGAAATTTGGAGTATAACAAGCAGTTCCCAAACAGGAGGATCGAAACCGAAGTTCCAAAAGCAGGCTATATCACGTTCCTGTTCGAGTTGATGAAGTATGTCGATATATAAGATACTGAATTACTAAAAAAAAATGGTATGATCGCTTTCAGAAGTTGCACTTAATTTGAAAAACATCTTGTACTGCCGTCGTCAAAATGGTACAATATCTTGCCCTGACAGAGAGTTAAGTTGGGATCACAAAAATGTAAACAGGCGCATTCTATTTTAAGGAAAAAAACGACAACTTAATTTTATCTCAGTAATACAGGACTACATATGACAGAAAAGAATGGCACAAGCAGTGTGAATTTCACTGCGAGGAAGAAGGAAAAATATATTAACATTTTGAGAGAAAAAACATAAAAAGAGAATACAAAGGTAAAACCAATATAACAAGTAAATTCAACTTAAATAAACTATTAATAAATTATAATAAACACATCAAAGCAATGTAGTAAGGTGGAGAGGCAGAACGAACATCGTTTAGTGGTGAAAAAATGAGCAAAAATGATCGAAAATCCCTCTTAGAAGAACCAAGTCTAGATTAAATTCAGGTCGCCAAGAAATGAATAGAAAAGTTACGAGAGAATAAAAAACTTAGAAGATAGGCTTTGTTTCTGAATAAAATTTTAAAGAAAACAATATAAATTCCATCTGCTCTATAAGGTATATTGAACTATTTCTTTTGGGCTGGGATCGTCTTATATAATATCACCTCAAAAATACTTTATAAGACGCCATACCACAGGATTCATTAACCTTTGTTCCTATTCGCCCCAGAATGATGTTTAGTTCCAAAAATATTAAAATTCAATTCAGGTAACTTTTTTTCTGAAGTAGAACTGACAACGTCTACAAGATACGGATTCAAAACTGGGAGCATGCTTTTCTACAAGCGCCGACCGGGAGATAAGCGAATACTCGGCGCATAACGGCAATCAAGCTAGATCTGGTGTTGCAGAAATGTCATCTTGGTGATATTCTCGATATATGACCAAACGAAGTAAACTAGCGGGTTCAGGTCAGGGGAAAAATGCGGGAGTGAGAGACGCAAAACCTTGGTTTCCTTGGACTTGCGGCCCAGCACAGAATTTAGCTACCACACGTAGGGTCTGGCAACGGCTACCAGATTGCACCAGGGGATCACCACACTATTCGGCATATTTTGGTACATTTGAGTGTTGACTTTCAAGCTGACTCCAGCGATGTAAGGTGCCATGGTGTGGCTGTCACTTGAAAAAACACCAAAGGCCATAATCTTCGACAGAAACTTTATTTTCATTAACCTGGGCACGCCCCTGCTACTTGTGACAATCCATCCATGCATCTTTCGTATGCTGGCAATGGTCCTGTTCTTATAACTTGTATCGATAAAGAGCATGAGTTGTACGGCGGCGCATCTTCGATTTCGCTCGATAAAGAGTGTGTCGCTTTCAGATATGTAGAAGGCTCCTATTGATCTTCAGAGTTTTACACAACTGGACAACTATTAAATGGTCTGCGACAAAACGGGAACACCGGTATTCATCAAACGGAAATTGAATCATGTTATTTCTAGGGCGACAATTTTACATTACTTGGCCAAGTAAGCCGCTGCCCGGCTTTGGGTAGGATTGAAACCGCTATCTTAAGACAATGAAGATAGCGGTTTCAATCCTACCCAAAGCCGGACGGAGGCTTACTTTGCCAAACCGTGGTGAGACGACAACAACTACGGATGACAGTGATTGCTGAGAATGCAGTTAGGAGATTCGAAGTTCCTATCCGTCGCGGTTACCACCTGACGAAGGCTAGAGGAATAGTTGGCCGAAACGTCGTGAAACAACAACTAATAAAGATCAGAATAATAGTCCGCAATAAATATATAATTATAAATAATACTCATCACAATGAATTCCAATTAAAAGAATATATATTATTATTCTAACAATAAAATGATGCCTTTATGTAAATATGAACTGTAATATATACCCGTGTGAGAACTCTCTGATACAGCATGACATGATATCATATCCACTGGCTAAACAAGAATACATAACATTTATACGTTTATAACGGATGCCGTTATAAGAATATACATCACTCACTACACAATATAGAGAAAGAAAGTTGAAGAGGGGAGAAACCATACGTTAAAAAAGCCGATTATATAAGAAATTATAGTGTGAGTCTAAGTGAGAGGTGACAAAAGCGAAAAGAATGAAAGATGAAAGGGGAGCAGAAGACTAGTATTTGTAAGCGTAGGTGAAACTGATATTTTAAGAATTAAATAGAGAGAAGCTAACAAGATGGACACCGTAAGAGTTTTCATTTTTGTCCTGAAAAATATTTTTGCGATGAGAGAGAAAGTGGGGTACGTGGGTTTGATGACGGAATTTGTGTGCTGTCGGGTATGGTGAGATGAGAGGTGCCGTCGCCTTTGAAGGAATCCGTCAGTGAAATCGCATCCATTCAGTGCCTTTGTATTTTCCGATGCGACACAGTTAATTAATTAATTGGAGAGCGTCATTTTGGTAAATGAACATTGATTAATATCCGGTCCGGCTCGCCAAGAAGACATTAATCGTGCCAACGACAACCGTGAAGGTGGAGGCGTTGCCTTTATTTCTGATAGTGGTGCTGGTGGTTTCAGATTCGACAGAAATCTGTAGTAAACGTCGTTTAAAATATAATTATCCACTTACATGTGTTTCGTCGTCTACGACTCATCAGAGTGGCTAAATCTAATGAGATTCGAAGTAAAACCCTGGCCTATCTCGCCGACTGTTGGATTACCGCGTTTCATGTTTATGTTATTTATTTTTCTTCGCAATACTTTTGAATGAATTAAATTTTTTATACGAAAGTGCATTTTCATCTAAATGCGAGTTGGGAATAATTTTCCTTTTTACTAATTTGGGGCGCAGCATATATTTTGTTTTAAATACAATTCTCCACTGACACCTTTTTAGTCGTCTAAGACTCATCAGAGTCGCTGGATCTAGCGAGATTCGAAATCGGGAGCCAATAGTTAGACACCTAAACCTCTTCTCTTATCTTGCCGACTGCTGGATGTATTACCTTTCATGTAGATGTTATTTATTTGTTTTTGTTTGCGATACTTTTGAATGAATTCAGTTATTTATACGAAAGTGCATTTTTACCTAAATGCGAGTTGGTATTAATTTTGCCTTTTACCAATTTTGTACCCCTAAATTTGGAGCGGCATATATATTGTTTAAAATATAATTATCCACTGACACGTGTTATAGACGTCACGGTGGTGATGAGCGTGATGCTGGCGGTCTTAATAATAATTACGTTGTAAATCGCTGCTGATGAATCAGTGCTGGTAGCGTCGATTGCGCGGATGATGATGATGATGATGATGATGATGATGATGATGCTGATGACGATGTTTGTGGTGATGACGATGTTTGTGGTGGTGATGATGATGATGATGATGATGATGATGATGATGATGATGATGATTTCACCCTGTGCTTGGAGTTTCAGTAAGTTGTTGTGTAGATTATTGCTGAGGACGACCAGCATGATATATTGCTCATGAAAAGGTGATACACAGTTGTTGTTGTTGCTGTTGTTACTGGGATGGTTGTTGTTTTTGTTGATGTTGTTGATTTTGTTGCTATTGCTGTTGTTGTTGTTGTTGTTGTTCTTGTTCTTGTTTATCAGCCATGTATTCATTCATTTCCAATGAATCAGATAATCATTGTTGACAATGGTTTCCCAGATATGTTTCTAGTTAGAATTATTTCTAGACTGACATCTAGTACTTAGGAGGGGGGCCCAATGTGAAAGTTCCAAACGTCCCTAATTTAAAGTGTATCTCTTGAACGAACTACAGTTGAACTTTGAAATCCCGTTGTCATTCCTTCCGTTAACATAATACTTAATTGCTGTCACCCTAAAACGGATATTTTGTCTTTGTTTGTTTTGTTTTGTTAGGCGATAGTATAATACGTGTTATAATATATATAGTGCATTATATTCTCTTAATAGTCTGGTCTGCATGAAGTCATCATCCCCATTCTAAGCTATTCGATAACTCGAGACTTATAACAAGAAAGCTTAGCGGTTGCATTTGAAGTCGAACAATGTGTGAGCCAGAACAGAACAATGAATAGTTCAGAAACAACTTTCACTTTAATGATATGTGGTTCGGCGCCTGACACGTCAGGCACAAACGACCATTCAGCAATGGTTCCTGGTGCTGACTTTTACTTCATTTTCATAATATAGCTGTAAGACGGGTGTCCGCTATACTACAAATTTGCCCTCCCTTATACTACGAGGAAGGAACGTTTGAAGAAGGAAAACGATGTTTAGATACTAAAAATGATGAGCTCGAGCACTATCACTCACATCCAAACTATCAGAGGGTGTGTATAAACAAAAAGTATCAGAATTAAGAAATTATAATCTCATTTCAACCAGATTCAATATGCATGTGGCTCTGGGCAAAAAAAGAATATCGAATGGGAATATAATAGTAACTGCACACTATATAATAATCCATAAGAGAAATATATATATATATATATATATATATATATATATATATATATATACATATATATTATTATTATTATTATTATTATTATTATTATTATTATTATTATTATTATTATTATTACCGTTGCATATGTTTTCATTACCAGAATCGAATTCACTATTTTATGAATAAATATTGGATCATAAATTCGATTCTGGCAGAGGAAAGATATGTAACTAAGCAGACCAAAAACGGTAATAAACACATATTTTGCTCTGCATCATTATTGAGCACTTTGTTGTTGTTTTTTTTACTATTTAACATTTATTCAGTATATATATATATATATATATATATATATATATATATATATATATATATATATATATATATATATACTCGCGGCTAAACATCCGGGACAGTTTAGTGTTTTTCCACTTTTTTAGTACGAAAATGACGAAAAAGTTGATTACATCACTTTGTAGTCATTATACCCGGTTCCATCATCATAATGACACGTAAAATTGATGCTTCCGTCCAAAAATCAATTATTTAACTTCATGGGGAAAATCATTCAATACGGAAGATAGCTAATGACTTGAAGCTGTCGAAAAGTACCGTTGGCAGAGTTATAAAGGATTTCAAGAATACTGGAAAAATTCTACTACCGAAGAAAAATGGCAGACCTCGAATAACTTCTCCTAGACAAGATCGATTGATTAAGAACATGGTACGAAACGATAGGTTTCAGACAACTGCCAGCATTTCTCGTGAATTACATGCCTATCATGACATCAAAGCGTCTCGTAAAACATTATTAAGACGCCTGAATTAATTTGATCTGTTTGCGAGATCCCAACTAAGAAACCGTTAATAAACAAGAACAAGAAACTCTGATTAAGCTCAAGAGTATGTGTTGTGGACAGATGATTAGTGGCGAAATGTATTTTTATTTTTGATAAAAATAAGTTTAAAGTATGGATCTGACGGTAAGAAATTCATAAGGAGGATTGCTGGCGAAAGATTTAATAAAAATTGCAGGACGAAAACGGTTAAGTTTGGTGAGGGTAGCGTAATGGTGTTTGGAATGATTTCCTGACCAGGAACGACTGATCTGGACCATCTAAACACCAGAGTTAATGAAACAATAAACTAGAACTTGTTGAGAGATCATGTCATCCCAATATTTCGAACTTCTGAGTGTGAAAACCCTATTTTCATGCAGGATAACGCCCCCCTGGAACAAGGCTAATCATGTAATGGAATTTTTGACCGAGCAAAATGTGGATGTTTTGGATTGGCCTCCTGAAAGTGCGGAGCTAAACCCCATTGAAATTCTATGGTATTCTTTGAAAGAACCGTGTGAGTGCAAGAAACTCTATCAATACCGAAGATTTGCGGCTAAAACTTAAAGAAGAGTGGGCGAAAGTTTCACGTGTTTAATGTCATCGTCATTATAATAATTAAATCTGTGAAGTCTGATGAGATTGTCGGATCGTTAATACGATTCGGTAACTGAAACTATATATATCTTTGCTGCTCTACAATAGTATTGCGCACTCCTTTCAGGTTTTTACTAATTCCCATTTATTGCTATATATATATATATATATATATATATATATATATATATATATATATATATATATATATATATATATATATATATATATTATTGGAATTTTAATCTCAGGCCGCCCGGTTGCCTGGTCGTAAAATCAACTCAAATATAATATTTTGATTAATACAGATTTCGAATTTATTATTATATTATATTAAACCCAATATATAATAATATATAGACTAGCGGGACCAGTGTAAATTCCACAGTGGACCCTTTCATATGTAATATGTTGATGTTGACATTTTGTGGATGTTCAGCGTAAATGGAGATATTATTGTAGTTCTTTTGTTTAAACTCCAGAAGTATATATCTAAGCAAGCAAGGACGCCCGGCATAGCCTGGTCGTAAAGTATGCTAAAATATGATATTCTAATTTATGTAGATTTCGTATATATTACTATAAGGGTCAATTTTCGATCCATTCTTATATATTATAAACTTTTGATTTCAAAAATAAAAATATGCCAATACTGCTTGGGTATATCAGCTTGGATCGAAACGGAAACCAAACATTATGAAGAAAAAAAGAATGTATGTATATATAACTTGAGTTCTTTTAGTTATAATCGAAACCGAAACCAAAACTTCTGAAGAATTCGTGGTAAGATTATTCATTAAAAGAAATGGAAAGGCATAACAATTAAACGACAGGCACTCGGAAGAAAAACTAAATGTGATACAGAAAATAACACACGCTATCCTATTAATATATAGATTAAAATATTTTATGTAGCAAAAAAAGTTTTTCATGTAAATAATTTTGTTAAAACAATGTTGTGATAAAAATAATTTATTTAGAAAAAGGAACTGTCATTTAATATATATATATATATATATATATATAGATTTAATACTTTTATAAAAATATTTTATGTACAAACCAGTTTCGTTTCGCTAATAGCGTGTCGCTAATTTCGAGGTTTCATAACAGATATGCAACTTGGCTTTTGTTTACATGTAACTTTTTAGTAGTAGCAATAATATTTTAATTAACGAAGATATCAGCTCCTCTCTCTCTCTCTCTCTCTCACTCTCTCTCTCTGAATAAAGAAATGTAAAACACAAATAAACCATGAAAAAACAAATAACTGCTCAATTTTTGTCCCCGCCGGTCGAGAGATTTGTTATCATTTTTTTTATTACGGAATAACTTAAAATTAATTATTTCTTAACAAATTTTGAATGATAAATCCTAAATTTTATAGAATTAAAAACAAATATAGCGGTGAGAACACGCTAATCGAATGTAATCTGGAGCGTTCCTAAATGTGTATTCCGAAATTAAATGTCTATTCCAGAATTAAATATCAACCAATCAAATTTTCCTGAAAGCGTGACACACAAAAGAACACACACGCCATCATATTAATATATAGATTTTTATAACAATATTAACTGGCAGCCATTTTGTTTTAACCGCCGAATAGTTAGTAATGTGCATGCGTGTAACTGAAACAGACGCTGAAGTAAATATTTTTCACCCCTTATCCCTGTATTGGAAAATAGAATGTTTATTCCGAAAGCCGTTGTGTACATATGGAGGGTGGGGTGTTTATTTGGAAAGCCATACTTAACATGATGAGATTGAGCTGTTTATTCCGAGAGTTGTTCTTAACATGGGGAGCTTGGAGGTGGCTATTCCAAAAGCCGTTACGCATGTGCATAACTGATTCCTCGGTTTAAAAAAAATAGTTGCGAGGGATTACATTAGCCTTTACATTGGTTAACAAATTTTTACATATCTGGTAAACTATTAATCACCCCCAAATTTAACTGTAATATACAGCATACCCAAAACGAATAAAGCTGATATTTCAGATGGGAACGGTGAGTCAATATAAAAAAAAATACCGAAAAATGTATAGTTTAGTCAGAGATAGACCAATTATTTAAAAAGTCTCATTGAAATTAATATTTATTTTCTCATAATAATTATATTTCTCATTATAACTTATTAGTTATAAGCATTTCTATTTTGTATTAGAATAAACTATTATTTTGTGTTGTCATAATCTTTAAAATATGTTATATAATCAAATTTGTAAGGACAATTGTCTAAAAACAACAGACATATTCGCAAACTTTAGAAGTTTGGTTTGAAATTAATATTTTTTATCTAATCGATAAATAAACAAAACGAAAAGATATATAGACATATCTTCGTCGTGTTTATTTACAAAAAGAGAAATTATTTCTAGAAACAGAGAAAAGTTATTTAAAGTATAGAAAAAAACTATTTAAAGAAAGGAAAACTATATAAAAGGAACAGAGCTCATAATTTAATTTAAAGAAAAATAATATTACTAATGTTAGGCTAGATTATAAATATTTCTAATTTCAGAATCTCGTGCAATTTTACGTATTCCTTGTGAAAAAAGAAGAAAGAAGTACAAGAAACGCAGGAATCTGACATTAGCTTAAGTAACCGTTTCTTTCAAAACTGTATTTAGAATTTGTCTCCTCTCGGAGAAGATTTGCTTAAGAAAAGTATAATTTTTTACATTGAAGTTTGTCTTGGTTCGTGATGGATTCCTGGCAGAAAATATTTGTCTAAAAATATTTATCGTTTTCAAAGACAGTAGAAATCTGTAAGAAACAAAAAATAAATGTTTTATTTTCAAAGCCTGTAATAAAATCTTTAGATTCCGCTTGCCGTAAAGTACGTTCAAATATATGAAAATATGCAGATATTTGCATTTATTAATACAAAGACATGATAGCAATTTTTTTGTTGTTGAAACTTTATGTTATCAGCTAGTATCGAAACCAACACATTTCGCGTTCCAGCCGCGTTCTCTATAACTGATGTTATCGGGAGAAAGATAAACGCACTTGAAAAAATTAATTTCATGTGAGTGTGTGCTGAAAGAAGTATAAACATCTCGGCCAGTTGATATGAACATTTCGCATTTCAACATGCCGATATACGTGTGTATGCGTTATTCATCAATCAAACACAGAGTTTAACCGTTGATGTTTTTGTTAATTTCAATGGTGTGTGACTAGTAGTTTAAAAGTTTACCTGTTAAATATTTACACAAACACATGCATTTATTGTTTTATTAATATCCATAGATAGATGGATTAAGAGAGTATGGATGATAGCTCCGCTGTGTATTTATTAATTAGTATAGTAGGAATGAGATCAAACCCACACGCCTTGGAGATGTCTGAGTTTTTTATGATATAATATCAACTGGCCGACATGTTAATACCTCTTTCTGTACACGCTCACAAAAAAAAATAATTCTTTGAAGGGCGTTTATATTTTTCTCGATACCAACAGTTATAGCGAAGGCGGCTGGAACGCGAAATTTGTTGGTTTCGATTGTAGTTGATAACACTATTTTTTTAAAGAACTTTTGCCATCATATCTTTGTATTTATAAATGCAAATATCTTCCTGATTTTAATATATATAGACGTATTGTACGGCAAGCAGAATCTAAATTTTGTTGAGCTGTAAATACAATGTAATAAAAGGAAACAGACATCAAATATAACACCGTTGGTTACACTCGAAATGCTATAGCAACTTTTTTAAGTTAAAGTGAAGAAAAATGAAAAATATATATATTGTTTTCGAACGAAAACATAATTTCAAATTTTTGCTCGTTAATATTATAATATGCCCGCCATCGGAAACCGAAACATGTGCATTGAAAATATGAAAGCAACGGCCGTCACATGAGAAATGAAGCATGTTTCAACATCGCTAATATTGTAGGTTAATATATCAGTCTGTCTTCGATTTTTAGCCCCTTCGTTATTAATATCAAATATTGACTCCCCAGCTGTCCTCTTTCCCTTCTCTGCGTTTCATCTTCAGACTTGATTTTTCTGTTTTAAAACCGTTTTTTGTTAATAATTTATAGTTTATAGTTTATTTACACGACGTTTCTGTTATGTTTCCGACTTTATTTTTGATTATTTCCCGTTTTAATCTATGTTTCTGTCTTTTGCCGCTCACATTCTCGATTTTGGTTTTCTGTCCTTCCCCAATTAAATATTTTCTAATTATGTCATTGCTATTTGTTTTCTTCTTCTTCTTCTTCTTCTTCTTCTTCTTCTTCTTCTTCTTCTTCTTCTTCTTCTTTAATCCTTGCCCTCTTTCTTCCTCTTTTATTTCTCGTCTACTTCTCTTCTAAAATCAATACCTTATTTTTTATTGCTATTTCTACTTTTTATTCTTAACTAAGTTTTGCACTTGTCCGTGTATAATATTTTAGCTGCATCCATTGATGATGTTGCTATATTTTTCCTCACTTCCCTTTTATTCTGTATCTCCCCTATACATTCTCGTGTTCTGTAATTTTACTATTTATCTACTGAGCTTTTGTTGCTATTTGCGTTCATTTTGCCTTATCCAATCGTTGTTTAGAAGCCTTTGTTTATATAGTGTTTTTATAATTTCATGTTATTATTTTAAGTCTTCTTACTTATACCTGGATCTTTCTAACCTCGCATAATTAAGAGATGTTTTGTTTTTCATTTTTTTTTCATTTATATTATTCTTAATCTATTTGCTTTTTTATTCCGATCTCTATCTCCCTTGTCTCTATTTTGTTCTGTAACTGTTTATTTCCTCGTTATCTTGTACGCCTTCTCATTCCTTCAGTTTGAATTATTCTTTAATAATGTTCCTATATACAATGCGTCGCCAAGACAGAATTAGATACCAAGGAAGTTTTTAACCTGGAGAAAAAGAACAAAAAATTACACTTATCTCAGTCGTAAAGGATTTCATTTCCACTGACAGAGAACAACACATTAAAGTGTAGCATATGAAGAACAGATGGTATTTATTTGCTTCCCCACGAAAGCAAATTAGAAACAGAGTCGTTTTTAATGTGGAGTAAAAGCAGCTCCCCAAAAAGGGGGGGGACGCTCTGGCAGTGTCCAAATAACGCGTAATTGTCTCAGGATTAATAGGTTTTCCTCTACATTGACCAATTCCTAATTAATTTAAATAGTAATGGTCTCAGTATGAAGGGTTTCCACTACATTAAGTGAAGAATCAGAATAGATACTACACTTGGATTTTAGCCCGAAATCCAAGAAATCTCTTAATGTTGCTCCGTTTTGAGAGAAACTCGTTGTATTGGTATTCATTGTATGAATACAATTATTCGTGTGTACGGCTTTGCTGATTTGTGAGCAAAAGCTTTAGCAGTTGACTTTAGTGTTATGTTATTTTTATTTGTTTTTCCAAATGTTTTATTGTCAATGTTTCATTGATTAATTCTAGTTTATTTCTATTTTTTTACTTATCTTTCCATTTTCTTGCCTTTCTACAAACCTTCTTTATTCCGCGCTTTATTCTGCCCTTTTATGATGCATCTATTTCATTTGCTGCTAGTTATCCTTTTGGTATGAATACATTATTATGTCTTGTATATAGCTTTATCGTCCTTTTTTTGTTCACTCATGTTCACTCTTTACAAGGTACATCGCCACTTGGACGTAAGAGACTACTACTTGTGACCATGTCTACGAAAGATTAACAAGATGTATTTTACTTTACATTAAAAATTCCGCATATCAGTACAGTCAGAGAACCAGGTAGAAGGAAGAAAAATCTAAAGTCTAGCTGTTCTAGAGGTGAAAAAACTATTAGAGTAGAAATCATTTTGCCATGTAGGGACCTCGATCCTCAATAGTGACGTGTTACAGTATTTATAATATTATAAGTTACATGTTGCTTTCGTCACTGGTGTATTTGGCCGTTGTTTATTGTTGCCTTATTCTTACATTTTAATGTTGTGGTTCGGTACCTGGTCTGTCTTATTGTTTAAATATTGATTATTCCCTTTCCCATGTATTTGCCTTATTTTTTTTGTCTTTGTCTGTCTTTTGTATGTTTTTCTTTGTATTGTTTAACGGTTGATTTTATTATGTTTCTATGCATTTCTTTTTATTCATGTCTGATTCTTTCTTTGTATTTTGTATTTTCTTTTTTCTAAGATTTGCCTTGTTATTGTTTAGGTGTTTTTTTGTTGTTGTAGTTGTTCACAACTTTATTTTTAATTAGATCGGTTTTTTTCACCTCGTGTTTCATCATCTTATTTCTCACATTATTTATTCTTGTTTTAGGTTTGTCGTCTTCATACTATGCAAAATTGGTTTCATTTTGTTCTGGCTTTTCTTCTTGCATTCTTCACATTTCTTGTAATCATTGTGGTTAATTTTCAGTTTATTATTATATGTCTACTTTTTTATATCCGAATTATTCCTCTTTCTAACATCATATACTGCAGAGATGCTTTTGTTTAGTTTCGTTTTTCTTTTCAATATAATAATCGTTAGTACTGGAAATTCGGTAAAGTTGTTAACTCATATGGAACGGCTCATCGAAAAAGTGTAGACTTGAAGACAACCATATTGTAGTCAGCTGGACAGCAGGAAAACAGAAGACAATTCTATAGGCGTGCAGTTCTAAGAAAGAAGCTTTGCTCATGGAATCTATGTTTAGGTTTAGGCACAGATAAAGAGTGGGGAAATTATTGATAGTGTTTTCTGCTAGACGGGTGTGTCTTGTGAAAGCTTGGTAGGGGGCATAAATTCTAGCTCCTGTTCAAAGGAAATATACTGTATTAGTAATCATTCTGTACATATATTTGTTAGCGTATTTGTTGTTATTGTAGCGAATATCAAGTTTAACAGGATACTATCGCTGCCACATAAACAAGTTGGATGTAACAGAGAATATTAATTTTTAATTTACATAGTTTAAAGTGATTACTACTTTAACCGTGCCCACTGGAAGCATTAGTTGTAGATGTACACCACTAAATGTACTTTATATATAATGTGGACTAATATTCTGACTAAAGTTCCCATTTTCGTTGTAATATATATATATATATATATATATATATATATATATATATATATATATATATATATATATTGTTACGGCCTAGCCGATGTTCGACCTTTTTTCAAATGCATATTTTATTTTGATGCGCTTCCATTCAAAATTGGGAATTCGTGTCGAACTCGGGAACCTGAATAGAATTCTAGTCGAAAAGTTTATTTAATCTACCGCATAGGTTGTTCTCACTTCATCATCCGTTACAACGTGGAAGTGTTAATGTATGTTCTCTTTGTTGATGCCGCCTGTAAAACAGATTGCAACATAAAATGAAGAAAATATTTTATTAACATTGATTGTTAATAGAAAAAATTCACAGGTATTTGTAATTAATTTCTAACATTTTTATTTGAAAAAAAAAGGATACACCGTTCTATTTCTGACCGATAGTATCCATTCTGATTTCATATTTTTATGGTGAAAGTTTATCTCTAATCTCTGTTAAAATAACTACTATTTATATAGAAGTCTACGAAGTGAATAATCAAATTGTAAAAGGGAAGACTTAGTCCACAAAACATTACGGTTTCTTTGCTTCATTAGTGGTAAATCAATCTGGCGAGTCCAAGATTAATAGATTACCAGATGCAAGGGTTTTTCAAGTAAAAAAAGTTTTATTTTCTTTAACTGAAAATGCTAAAGAGTTACGAAGACTAGAATACTAACATTAAAACGTGCAAAACGTGTCACAGAATTTATTTTTCTATATAGTCACTACGATTCCTAAAAGACGCTTGCCAGAAATTACATTACAGTATCCCAGCGACTGACACACGTCCTTGATATTTTAATTGCTTAGATTCTGAAACAGTCCATATCTGCAACATAGAGATGAAACTTTCACGTAATGAATTCATAATTTCAGTCACCATAACAATGCAATGTATTATTCTCTCTGAGCTATTCGAATGAAAAAATAAGATGTATTACTTTTCCAAAGCACTTCGTATCTATAAAAAACATTCTATTTTTTTAACACATTCATCTATAATATAGTACGGGACCAATATGGCATGATCTATTTCTCTCGTTAACCATGATGTTTTATACTACACCGCATAGTGATTTTTATTTAGCTAGAAACATCAACTTAATTTCACACATTATACCATGACCTTTTATATTTCTCCTTATAAGTCCTTTATCCTACTAAAATCCCCAACACCAACATCTGCTTATTAGATCGTAAAATAACGTAGTAAGTCTTTCATATTGACTGCGGATCCGTTTATTCGCATCTCCTACTACATAAATTATTCTTAATATATTCTTATATATATATATATATATATATATATATATATATATAAATAAAATAAACTTCAATAATTTGGTAAGGATATATATATATATATATATATATATATATATATATATATATATATATATATATATATATATCCTTACCAAATCAAATTGAAGTGTATTTTATTTATATTAATTATAACTCACCAGTTTAATTCCTAGAAGGCACAGTTTCGATGCATTTCAATCATATTATGTATTTAACAATCGATAATAAACTCGTTTCTATAATACGTGTAATTTGTAAGAAGATGTTTCTTAAAGTAACCCCTTTTTGGCGTACATCGATCTGGTTACCGATGTTACTGATCTCCGATATAATGTACATGTAGACATCAACCTTTTATAATAAGGGCATTATATCCCTATCGCCTAATGGTCCCTAATTTACCTTCATGGAAGGAGCCATCCCGTTCTTATCTTTGAATTTAAAATACGTGAATCACCTTAACAATTTATTTCACCTGCTTGTGAAGCTTGGAATGGTTTGCAACTAGATATGGTAAAAAGAATGAAAAACATAAAACGTAAAAAAGAAATATAAATAAATGAATTATAGTGAAAACAAATGTATAACAAAAAAATAAAAATCCTAGAACTTCCCGACAAAACCATGAACTAATTGTAGCCTGACTTGTGAGATTAGCAATTATTTGGAATTGTAAGAAATCCACAAAATGGTTTCAGAATAATAAATCCCAAAATCTAAACTTATCCTCTATTTAAATATGTATTTAAATTAACAAATATTAAAATGCATACCTTAAATACCCACCGGTTCCTTACGAGAAAATGCTGCAGATTTTAATAAAAGTACCTCATCAGAGAGAGCCCCATTTGTGCATCGAATCAGAGTATATTAATAAAATATACGTGGTCTTATATCAGGATTAGAACTCAGAATAAATTGCGTCCATCATCTGTGAAGCTATAACATTATAATACATTTACAGATCACAAATACAATAATTTTCATCCTGTTTGATATTGATACGTAGTGCATTTAAATATCTATCTTGGTTATCCCTTTACTTGGCTTAAATGAAATTGATATAATATTTTTTTTTCAATTGGCATTATAAAGCTACGTAGAACAACGCTAAATTCATATAATAATAAAGGTGTATTATAGGGATAATGACTTCGATATCATTATAGGTAACAGATTCTGCTATGGTACTGATATTGCATTTTATTGATTACGTACATTAACATACTAAGATTTCGGTGGATATACAGAGATTATGCCCTATGTGTTAATATTTACAAATATGAAACTAAAAGACAGAAAAATAGAATAAAATAGTTTCAATATCATTTATTGTGTAGTTAATTCTTTGGGAATTACATTATAATTAATTAATAATCTATATAACCCCTAGACCAAACCGAACCATGCACTGTACTGCATAGATAATAATTTTAACAATGGTCCATTCGAGATTTTTTTTTTACACAGTGATCACCACTTATCAAGGCCCGGAAGCCACTCAGGGATAAGGGTTATTGCAAGTACATTACATTAGTGTGGAGATTTGATGAAGTGTTTACTTAAGGGGGCGCTTCATTAGGAATTTGTTAACGTTGGACTGGAAGACATCCAAGTTGTAGTCAGGTGGGAAGCAGGCAGACGGAACAGAGTTCCACAGGCGCGCAGTTCTAAGAAAGAAGCTTTGTTCATGGAATCCGCGTTTTGATTTAGGCACAGATATAGAGTGGGGGGATTTTTCACAGTGGATTCAGCTAGACGGGTATTTTTCGTGAAGGATTGGCGAGGGGGGAGACCAATAACATTACTAATTGAATAAGAAAATTGTAAATAATTGTTCAGGGAAAGTAAACAATGTCATAATGAGGCCTTGGTTAGATTTGTATGGAGAGAAAATGTTAAGCCATCACAAATCAACTATTAAACATAACAGAGAGAAGCATGTCTTAATCGTTGGTGACATTTAATATAGCCACAAGACATACAAGTACAACTTATGTTACTTTTATATAAAAAAATGCATTACTAAATGATCTAAATTTTGTACCGAAAGGCCTATAAACATAGTGACCATAAAGATTAAAACTTGGGGGTACCTCTATCTCATTACACTGAATTATAGTAGACATATCTTCACAGACATGGCAATATTTTGATGGTATTGCTGGAAAATGAAATTTAAAAGTAGGAGGAGTATACATAAATCCATAAATAAATAAATAATCGGTAAAATTATTGTTGTCACCCACAAAAAAATCTGGCATCATCTAATATTGGTAACAACAGCCCCAGAGTACAACGTGCGGCTATACTTCTGATACTGATAGAAGTAGGTTTGATACGCAATGCAATTATAGAATAAAAAAAATAACTCTCAGGGAGGAGTTTAGTTTCAATATAATGTTATTACAGAAAAATATATTTACTAATGTCCAATTGAAGAAGCTGGATGAAAGAAGTACATCCGTTCATTTAAAACTATCTTTAACACAGAATCCGAAAACAAATGAATTCCTAAATATGTTAGATACCTAAGGAGAAATAACAGTTACTTTGTGCTGAAAGGTTCCATAGAGTATAGAGTGAAAAAATAAAACCATCAGAAGAAAATATGCACTTTGTTCCCTCTTAAATCGTACCATATAAGGATATCTAAGAACCAAATACCATAGGATGCTACAGAAATGTTTACAACAAAATATCTATACACTATTCTACTTAAGACCCAACTAAACAATTTGAAAATTAGTTCAATTTAATGATCTCTTGTAAGCATTTTACTAAATATACCACATTTACGAATATTAAGAACTACGAGATATTTAATGCAATGCCAACTCTCAATTAGCTTACCCTTCGTATATCTATGCGATTCTATAGCCGGTTTCAATTATCTTAGGTACTTTATTGCTATAATTAAGCTAAATCTGTGTATATATAATAAATGAACCGGGTTGTTTTAGGCCATATCTAACCTGATTGACACTATTATTTTCACTAGAAATGTAAAGTGCGATTAATATATGAAGTTAGTTTTTTCAATCTAGTAGAACAATTCTAATTAATACTTACTTTTTTTGCATAACAGTCACTATTTATCAAGGCCCCAAGGCTACTCGATGATAAGGTGGTCACCGGGCTTATATAGTATTAATGGTTAGTAGTGGAAATGTGTTAAAAATGGATAATTTACGTGGAGCGACTTAACACAAATTTGTTTATATTAGACTTGAGGATGACTATATTTTAGCTGGAAAACAGGCTATTGGAAGAGAATTTCATAGGGTCACAGTTCTAGGAAAGGAACTTTGTTTATATAATTTGCTTTTAGATTTAGGCACTGATAGACAGTAACGGGAACTGTTGATGGGCGTGGCTGGACGAAGATTTTTGTGAATGCTTGGCAGGGAGGGACCAATATTGCTAGGTCTGAAGTCTCTAAATTTCCCATTGAAAAATTGTTCCATGTACGTTGAATACATTGATAATAACGACGTCGCTGTATGCATAAAGATCAATTAATACTTACTTCGCTGCATAACAAAAACCCATGCAAAATTTAAGTAAGATCGGTCCAGCAGTTTCCTGAAGCAACACCTGCTAGGGTAAATATGAGATTGCAGTGACTAATTTCAGTTAATCCTTAACTGTACACAAAACTGATACATATAATAGTTCGCTGTGAAGATCCATAAGAAATTTCAAGGGGATGGGCGTCGTCTAGAATAAATGTAGTATTGTTAATCCCCATTAATCCCTAATTGTGCATTAATCCGTTATAATAATATCTAGTTAGTTGCATCTTAAGTGAAAGATAATATAAACTGTTTTAATCAGGAAAAACTGAGTTTGCAAAGCCAGTTATATATATATATATATATATATATATATATATATATATATATATATAATAAAAACGAAAAAAAAAATTAAAAATTACGACAAAACATTACTTGATGTCATTTCGAGAATGGTTTAGTTAATTATTTTTTTTATTTATTGTGAAGTAGACGCCTTAATCGATTCCTTTCCTCTGAAATAGACAATACGATTTCATTGTATCAAAAACACTGTGTCACAACAAGGTATCAACATTTTTTAGTGTCCCTGATTGGTTAGATAAATAATTTTGCAGTTTTAACAAAAGAACTACAGTAATTTCAGAGCGTCTCAATTTACGCTGAACATCTACACAATGCCAACATCAATATGTTATATATGAATGAACCCCTGTCAAATTTCTACAGGTTCACTAGTCTTAATAAATTAGTGACCGTCACGCTGTTTTCCGTTAAATAGGGCTAGTACTTCGCGTTATATTGATTTTGTACTCTATTGGGATGAAGGAATAAAATAATAATCTATATTAGTTTCTAGTAACTAAGTAAGAATCACATGGCTGATTTGCCGCAAATTAAACTGCGGTAATTGTAGAGACTTAGGTACTTATATTTACCCTTTTATAGATTGAAATTTCACTCCGTAGACCGTTAAATACACAAATATCAGGTTGACAAGAAAGTTCTCGCGCTTTTGTAACTTTTCAGTTACGATGCACAACGGTCTAAACAAATATTTATCCATAGCAATGGGTATCATCAGTATGAACACATTTTTTCCAACGCAAAACAAATGTATTTATGCCAGAAACGTAAAAATATTGCGTTTAGGTTGCAATAAAGTCGCTGAACGCGTTTTTGATATTGCTTAGTTTTTTTTAAGCATTCCTCCCTCATGAAGTTGTCGATATGCTTGAAAAAGAAATAGTCGGTAGATGAGAGGTCTCGAAAGTATTGAAGATGAGGTAGAGTTTCATAGCCCAATTCATTCAACTTCTACTGGGTCGCTTTCGCAATGTGCAGTCGGGAATTGTCGTGGAGGAGAATTGGTCTTTTTATTGGATGTTATTTTCGAAGTTTCTGATATATTTCATCCATTTGTGAACAGTACATTTCTGCTGTAATGGTTTCGTCTGCATTAAAAAAAACTATAATGGATGAGACCGGTCGCAGACCATCAAACAGTAAGTATGACCTTTTTTGGTGCGATTCTGGCTTCGGAAGGTATTGTGGAGCTTCCTCGGCGTCTAATCACTTACCTACCCGGTTTTCGTAAATAACCCACTTTTCATAGCAAGTTTCAACACGGTCGAGAAACGGGTCTTTCCTGTTGCGTAAAATAAGAGAAGATGACACTTCATAACGGCGTTTCTATCGGTTGTCGTTCAATTCATGAGGCACCCATTTATTAAGTATTTTTATCTTTCTAATCTCCCTCAAGGGGTTGGAAATCGTCGTATACATTACATCTAATTCCGAAGCAAGTTCTCAAGCAGTTGTGGATGGATTTGCTTCGAGTAAGGCTCTTAATTGATCGTTGTCAACATCCGATGGCTGACCAATTCGTTCATCATCTTCAATATTCTCGTCGAAGCCATGAATTTTTTAAACCAATATTATGCTGTGCGTTGGGTATTGGTTCCTAGCACAAAAGCTTTATTGATGTCGTGAGCTTTTTCAGCAGCTTTTTGGGAATATGATGAATTGAAATAAGAAAATTCTACGGATTTGCTTCTTTTCTTTCCTGTATTCAACGTTCTACAAAGAAGACAACTGTTTTAACACGATTGTAATTTACTCAATTAGATGAAGAAAAAAAAACGATCTTTATAATGATATAAAAAGTAAAGGTATTATAATGAAAACCTATTTAGAAATACATAGTTTGAAATCCAAATTAAAAATTCATCAAGAACTTTCTTCTCAATCTAATAGTTTTTATCGTTATATTAAATTTAGAATCTAAGGCCTCTGGCAATAACATGTACAGTGGTATTAGAAATAAGTCTTTATATTTAATTTAAATTATTAATTCAAACTAAGTTCTCCAAGCAAATATTATAAGTATTATTATGAATTTAACCAAGATGAACATGCCAAGTATATATAGGCTTATTTGGAGCGGAAAGAATGATGTATGAACGACTAAAATAACCGTATAAAGAAATAATAATAATAATAATAATAATAATAATAATAATAATAATAATAATAATAATAATAATAATAATAATAAACCGCTCCTTTCAATAAAAAAGTGACATCAAAGAGCTGAGAAGAGTTAAGAAGGACTGAAAGACCGAGGAGAGAGCACCAGCCAGGCCTCGGTTGGACAAGCGCAAAGAGAACTGGGACTTTGGGGAGGCTTAGTGCCACTCAAATTCCAGTATAAACCAATGGCCACTGCCGACGAGAAATCATTGGTAAGATGCAGTTGCGATGATGCAAATTCATTTGCAAATGCTATCGAAGGAGGTGGAGAGAACTGGAGTCTGGGGAGACTTGTTGTCACTCAGCCTCCAGAGAACACCACAGGTTTCCAATCAGATCGTTTGTTGACTTGTGTGAATGCTCCATGTGAGCCAAGAATAATAATAATAATAATAATAATAATAATGATGATAATAATAATAATAATAATGATGATGATGATGATGATGATGATGATGATGATGATAATAATAATAATAATAATAATAATAATAATGATGATGATGATAATAATAATAATAATAATAATAATGATGATGATGATAATAATAATAATAATAATGATGATGATGATAATAATAATAATAATAATAATAATAATAATAATAATAATGATAATAATAATGAGTAATAAATAGAAAGTTTGGTAATTTTTTTATTGTAAAAATTATGTAAATTTTCTGGAGAATTTTCTATGGGATTTCATTCCATGTAGTTCACGTTTGCTTCCTCTTCGGAAAATAGATAATTACAACATATTTTATATAACGGAAAGGCTATATGCCTGTCTATTTATATCCACAATTTCAAACTCTATTTTCTCCTAAACTCAAAGTCAAAGAACGTTGGTAGGAGCCTCAAATGATTGGAGTTTTATAGTGGTGTCCTTTTATGGATTTTTAGCATGTTAAAATAGTTTCTAAGGATCAAAATTGAATAGACATTATACATATTGGACATTCATCTTAGTTTATTTTTGATTTTTGATCTGTTCGTCTGCGTTTCACGTTGACACAGTGGTAATGTCACGTCACCAGTTTTGAATGCTACAGTTTCTGCTTCGATTCTAGCTGATGACACCCCAATAATCTTTTCTTTTTACTTTAGAATCAAATCTATAATAATATATACGAAATCTGGACAAATTAAACTATCATATTTAAGTGCATTTTACGATTGGGCAAAGCCGGGCGCTCGCACCCGCTAGTTTAATATATAAAGCGCTATATGTTTTTTCTGCCTATCTGTCTGTCTGGCTGTCTCCATATTTTCAATCTCTATCTCTTCCGAAACTTAAAGTCGCAGAAGAGGCTAGGGCCCTCACATGATTGAATTGTTTATGTGCCGTTTTGAAACTTGGTCTTTAATTTGTTAAAATAGATTTGAACGCGTCAAAATGGTGTTAAAGTGAAAAAAAAAACTCGTTATACATTTTGTAATATTCATATTAGTTTATTTTTAATAAGTTCATATACGCGTCAGATTGGGACAGTGGTAACTTTACCAGCTTTGAATGCTACAGTCCGGCTTTGGTTTTCGATTCCAGGTAATGCCATTTTAATACTTCCATTTTTAACTTAAAAATCGTGACAGTATAATAATATATACGAAATTTGGACGGATTAAAATATCATATTTAAGCGTATTTTCCGACCAGGCAACACTGCCCCCCCCACTAGTTCAATTTTAAAAGATATCAAATTAAAAATAGGAAATCAGTATTACATTTACAAATTACACATTACATGTATAAATACAATTTAAAGTTTATTTTTATTACAATCAATACTACCTGTAATAAATTACACGTTTATCTCATGTAAGGATTATTTAAACGGCAGTTACTTTTAAAAACCACGGGATAACTAATCCTTTATTATTATTTTATATATTTAAATTTAGGCTGAAGAATATTTTATCAACCGGCATTTTCAAGTCGTATTCACTTTGGAACTTGAAATCGAAACAACGATTCTCACTCTACTTGTTCATTAAAAAATGGCAGTTTTAGAATCGATTCACTTTGTCTAAGATGTTTGAGGGGATTTTTTTTCCCGATTAAGAATTTTTATGTGAACTTTTCGTGTTTTTAGTCGCCGTTCTTCTTGGGTTTTGTTCTGTTAAGAATTTTTTCCACGTCATGTGTACTTTTCTTTCAGGATTGCCTGAAACTGAAAAAAGAAATATCAGCGTTCGGCGAAATACAAAATAAACAATATATATAAATATGATAGTGGACTGTTTTGTTTCCTGCGTTTAATCAATATATATGTCTGAACCTGAAAGCGTAAATTCATTAAGCCAATCTAAATGGTATTATAAAAGATGTATATCTAAATATATATTAAAAAATAAACTCAGATTATATATATATATATATATATATATTCTCGCTATCTATCTGTCTGTCTGTTTGTCTACCCCTGTCTCTTTATGTGCATTTACATATACACATGCATATATACATATATATACATATATATATATATATATATATATATATATTTGTGGGGGGGTGTATATTGTTGGAAGGTACTGCCCTATTTTTTGACCCAGTTTAAAGTACTATGTATCCTTTGAATAAATTAATGTTCACAACAAAAGAATACATGATATGTTACAAAGCCTATGAAAACAATAGTCCGCGGATGGTAAATCAGAAACCATGACAATCGGTACCAAGATATCGATTGATGTACTTCAGTATCACGAGAATATTTATTATGTCCTTTTTACTAGGGAAAATACGTTTATAATGGCCGGATGAAGAAAAAGGATAAGAGCATTGTCCGTCTGATGCTCTCATTACAAAGGCAATATTTGATTATTATACTAAAGTTGAGTTCATATCTTTTTTTTTGTTGTTTTTCACAAAACTATTCCCTATATATGTATACCTAGGAAAATACATAGTAATATATATATATATATATATATATATATATATATATATATATATATATATATATATATATTATATGTATATATATTTTTTTTTGAGGTTAAAGTGTGTTTAAAAAACCCCAACTATTTTAATTGTTTGCATAACCTGTAATTCAAGATTAACATTAATGGGCTCACCTTAACAGAAAAATTCATCAATTTGATATTATATCGCTGTATGCTGTCTGAACCCTTTCTCTGTTCTTCCATACGGCAACTATGCCAATCTTGTTCAAAACGTATTAAAATGTTGCATAACCTTTTTTTTTTCTTAGGCAACATATAATATTTATACGTCTTGGATCGGCAAATACGTATAAATATTATATTCCAAGTCATACAGGAACTGAGACATGTGCATACGATTTTTTTAGTTTATTTCGTGTAAGTAAAAAAAAATACTCGAGCGGCATATTGATAAAGATGCTGCCTTCTGGGAACATGTTATATGGTCCGAGGAAACGAAAGAACACCATACCAACTGTGAAGCACGGCGGGGGCTGTTTGATATTTTGGGGATGCTTCGCTGCTACTGGACTAGGACGACTTGTTAAGGTCACAGATATCATGAAAAAAAGGAGGATTATGTTAAAAACCTGAATGGAAACCGGAAGGACTCTGCTAGAGAGCTGTCACTTAGTCGACGTTGGTGCTTCATGCAAGATAATGCTCCAAAGCATTCGGCTAATCCGACTAAGAAATGGTTTGAGGACAACAATATCAATGTTTTGGAGTGGACATCCCAGAGCCCGAACTCAATCCCATTGAAAATTTGTGGAGGATTTTAAAATTCATGGCAATGGAGGGGAAGCCAGTTAGAGGATTATTGTCAGGAAGAATGGACTAAATCTACTGCTGCAGAATGCTACAAGTTAGTGGAAAACTATAATAAACGTCTGCAGCAGGTAATTGAGGCTAAATGCCATACAATCGATCATTAGAATTACGGCGCATATAAATTTGAACAAGGGAAATTTGAAATATCTTTTGTAATTTCTTTATTATTTATTTGTTTTGGAAATTTGATTGTTGAGTTGGAAAGAGCAGCTGAAATATATATTGTACTTTGTGTTTTCCTTTGAGTTAACCTTTTAAGACAAAATAAGGTTCTTATTGGACCATGCCAATAAATCTGATTATCTGCTCCTTTGTTTTTTTTTTTTGTTTATAAAATTTAATCGGTGTTGCATATGATTTATTAAAATAATTATGCCATAGCACGTGTGTTTAATTGTGCGATTTATTTAATTTATTTAATGTCTTAAATTAAAAATGGTCAATTTTTACGACGTGACCCAGCGTCGTTTAACCCCTAAAAATATTAAGACCTACTTTTCGGCGGCTTAATACGTTTAAACAGTCATTATAAATAATATGAAAGGAGAAATTAAAAAAAAATATTATTTAGCGTGGGGATCACTTTTCTATATAAATTTGACGTAAAATGGGTCGCCTTTTCGGCCACAAAGCGTTCAGCGAGACATGTCATCTCTAAATTTTTTCAAGTTTGGCGATCGAGGAGGAGGGGGGAGAACATGATTAATACATTTTTTTTGTTTTTCTTTTTGGTGATGGCGGGGGGGGAGGAATTACATTTGAAATATTTATAACAATAAATTTAATTAATTATTATAAGACGATTTTGTACTTTTACCTAAGAATTTTATAAACAAAACGAACCCCAAAATATGACAAAGTCAATTTTTTAGGAGGGGGGAGTGCAGTAGAAAAATAATATGGCGAAAAATTTAATTTAATTGTTTAGCTAGATCCTTTTTTTGCGATCGCACGGGCACTCGCTGCTACTTTTATTGAAACAAAAGTTGTAATGATTTATTTTGGATTGTTTTTTGTTGGGTGGGAGTTTCTTTCCAGTACTTAATATCCGGAGCATAGTTTCTTCTCTTTGTATCCCTTCTGCTGAAATATCTGGTAGAGGGGGTATCACGTTTTTGGGCAATTACATTTACATGTTTTCATCCGTCCTTTTATATTTGTTGTGGGGGTATCCACGTTGCCCTTGACGAAAATGATTAGTATACAGGTGTGTTTCAAACGGAACTGCATGTCAACCCATCCAACGTTTGGTACCCATGCTAGTATATATATATATATATATATATATATATATATATATATATATATAAGTGAAAGTGTCTGCCTGCCTGTGTGTGTGTCTGCGTACATTTCTCTACGCAATAACTCTGTCTACAGACTCGAAAGTTGATATATACAGGGTACTGAGATTTGTAAAAATTTGACCTTTGAGAACTCTACCAAACTTTTCTGAGAATTTGGGGTCTAAAATCTGGAAATTTTAGATATAGCTTCCTTGGACATGGATCTAGCTTAATAACTTGATTTGAGCCCAAAACAATATATTTTAAGAGGTCATAATGGGGGTCAAATTAAAAAAAATTGACCTTTTCTTTTTTTTTCTTTTTTGCTCAGCATGCATCTCAAAATATCCGAGCAAGGCCGGCCACCCATGCTAGTATATAGATAGATTAGTAACTGAAGAATACTTTTGCCGATGTTTATTGAAAACTGTAAACGCTGTATTTTTTGTAGATTTTAATAGTATTCATTTGAAATCATGTGATGACACTCATTTCATTTTCTTTTAACTGTGAAAAATAATTGGTAAAAAAAATTAAGTGGTTTATATATATATATATATATACATATATATATATATACATATATATATATATACATATATATATATACATATATATATATATATGTATATATATATACATATATATATACATATATATATACATATATATATATATACATATATATATATACATATATATATATACATATATATATATACATATATATATACATATACATATACATATACATATATATATATATATATATATATATATATATATATATATATATATATATATATATAAGTGCCATTATCTAAGGGTGGCGGTCCGGGTGACAACAAAGGGGTGGGGCACAATGTCAGTGGGATGACATCTGAGCAGACCACCCTGGGTTACGTTTACTCTAGTTACGCCACTGCTCAGTTGCATGATTTTTCAATTGCGTAAGCGATGTTTTTTATTCTTGAATAGTATATTCGTTGTTTTCAAGTCAGTTTCTATTTAACCCATAGTTGGAACCCTAACAGGTACTACCACTCCGGGTCAGAATGGACCTGGGAGCAATGGCAATTAAATGGTGGCTCCACACTCCACAAAGCCCGCAAGCTTGGGCTTCACCATTGGATATAGTTTAAGGTCATATTCAGGACCATAGTTGATTTTTGATAATAATCCTTTGCTGTCCGCTCTCCCCTCTCTCTATCTTTCTCTCTCTCTCTCTCTACCCCTCTCTAACTTTCCTCAAACTTTTCCTCTTTCCCTCCTCATTTTTAACTCTCTGTGTGTCTCTTTTAACGATTTATGTCATTTAATTCCTCTTTCTTTTTCTCTACTCATTCACCCTTTATTTACGTCATTGGTGCTTCTACAGAATTGGAACGAGCTTTTGTAATCGATAAATGAAGTTTTCAGATTAAAATAAAATGGTTTCAAATGATTTTTAGTCTGTTATGCAGTCGAAATTAACTGAATCTTGCTGAATTATTAAACAAAACAACTTTAATCGTGTTAGCAGGCTAAAAATTGCCGCCATCTTATTTAAATCAAAACGGAAACTTACAACTTTTTTTAAAACTCTCCTCTGTCTTACGATCGTTTTTATCAAATCCTATTTTTTTTATTTTCCTTAATAAATAATTTTCTACCGTATCGATTTTCGTAATCTTTGGAGATAATCATCTTAAAAATACGAGGAATAAGTAGATACCATTGTTTTCATATGAAATTCAGTATTACGTTTTCCGAAATTTAGTCCCAATAGTATCGAAGTGCCACGTAATTAACCTTTTTGTAATATCATCCTGTGTTTACAGTAACAAACACAAAAACAGGCGAACAAGCACATTTTTAATAGATATAACTGTTTGTATAATGCTTATGTTAGTAGACATTTTTCGAATTTGTCTTCCTTTGTCATAAGAATCTATATTTTAATACGATAGCATGTGTGTTTTTGTGTGTGCCACGCTTACATCTTATTTTCTTCCGAGTGACTGTCGTTTAATTGTTATGACCTTCCATTTCCTGTAATAAATAACTTTACTAAGGATTCTTCATACGTTTTGGTTGCGGTTTCTATTTCTGCTGATGAAATTCAAGTCATCTAGTTTTTTAATAAATAATTTTACCAAGAATTCTTCATACGTTTTGGTTTTGGTTTCGATTCAAGCTGATGCACCCAAGTTGATGCACCACATGTATATATATATATATATATATATATATATATATATATTTGAAATCACAACATTATGATATAAAAGAATCGATAAAATTTTAACTCTATAATAATATATATGAAGTTTTGGCCAAGATCAAAGTGTAGTATCTGTTCATCAGATGCTGCACTTCCATTTCTTGTTCTCTTTCAGTGGAGGAACAGTCCTTCACGATTGAGACATTTTTTTATTTTTGTACATTTTCTCCACGTTAAAAAACGACCCTGGTGTCTAAATCTGTCCCGTGGGGAGGCATTGTAAATAGGTACAATATCATATTTAAGCATATTTTACGACTAGGCTACACCGGGCGTTCCTACTAGCTTAGATAAATACTTTTGCAGTTTTAACAAAAGAGCTACAATAATATCAGAGTGTCTCTATTTATGCTGAACATCTACAGAATGGCAACATAAATACATTACATATGAAAGAGCCCGTGGTGGAATCTCCACAGGTCTTGCTAGTATATATATATATATATATATATATATATATATATATATATATATAAGTGAAAGCGTCTGTGTGTGTGCCTGCCTGTGTAAATTTCCATTCAATATAACTCTGTCAATTTTCTGTCTACAGAATTGATATTTGGGAAAATCTTTCTAATCCGTTTTCGGCCAGAAATTTGGCTATTAAGAGGTCAAAGTTGAACGATTTGACCTTTGAGAACTGTACCAAACTCCTCCGCCAATTTTGGGTCTAAGCACTTGAAATTTTAGACATAGGTTCCTTGGACATGTGTCTAAATTTATAACTTGATTTGACCCAAAAACAATAAATGTTAAGGGATCATAATAGTGGTCAAAGTTTTAAAAAGATGTTACTTCTGCGGTTGTACCAAATTACTCAGACAATTTCTGGTCTAAACATTTGAAATTTTACATAAAGAGTATTCAGAGATAAGACAAGCTTTTTAATCAGTTTGTATCAGAAATTTGAGCTACCAATATATAAATGTATGTATGCATGTTTGCATGTCTGCCTAAAACTTTCAACAGAGGATTTTCACATGATCAGTATCGTTTTGAAGGTCGACCCTTCAGACGACAAATACCAACACATTGGCTAAAAACATTAATATCTTCACCCTCAACTGGGCACTTTTCTACAGGGAGGGGTCGTTTTTTTCGCCGATATTTTCGAAAGTCATCGCTTCTTTTCGATTGTCTAGCCTTAATTTAAACCTACGTCACTTCCGGTTTGGTGTTGGTCGTAACAGTAAGACGTCGGTTTTTTCTCCGTTCTTTTCCTCCTTCGCAGTACGGGTTCGAGCTTGCCTTCCTACTACCACTTTTTTTTTGTTGCTCGACGCTAGCATATATATATATATATATATATATATATATATATATATATATATATATATAAGTGAAATTGTCTCTGTGTGTGTACGTTTCCTTACTAAACTACTCAGTCAATTTTTAGTTTACAGACTCAACATTTGACATAATGCGTATTGAGA
>NC_136484.1:38018647-38188647 GCF_053919585.1 Euprymna scolopes | reverse complement strand
AATAATTGAAAAAAATTATTTAGCAATCTAACCTTAATAATGTGTTCTATAAAAGGCCCATGGCACAGTAAATGTGTTTGCACGTCACTAATAAAAATCGTAGCGTTACTCGTTTCTTTTTTCAGAACAAAAATATATCTAAACCAAGTAACTGAAACAATTATGATCTAAGATTTAATTAAAGTTCTTTGTGCATGACATGTATTACAATCTGTTAATATTAAATAAAAATGTGACTTTTAGTATATACAATGATTTTGTATCGAAAATGATTGCCTATTAAGTTAATTTAGTTAAAGTTCTAAAAAAGAATTAAAAATTGACATTTTCTAGAATAAAGAAAGGTTAATTCATATCATTAAAACAATACTTTTTCCGGGATAAAAATAACGATATTTATTAAACGACATTTTTCCAGCTAACAGTGTCTATATAAAAGAGATAAATGGTTCATGTGTTGTCTGCTTAAAATATGATTTTTTTCTGGGTACCCTATCTATATAAGTATCTTTCGTAATATTTCAATCGAAATATAAGACATTCACTGTTATATTTCCCTAGAACAATAATTGAAAACAACTTTAAAAAGATGTAATATATATTTGTAATACCTATATATTTTATGGTTTTCAAGACCTGACTTTCCTTTATTTGCGACACCATATTAATTCCTCACTTTTTTATTTAATATTTTCGTTATTTTGTGCCGTTTAAAGCAAATTTCGTCCATTTTATTCAGTGCAAATTGAATTTTTGTATATGCGATGTTAACTCTGATACTTTCTCTCCCATATTGTTTAAAATTTTACTGCGAAGGAGGAAAAGAACGGAGAAAAAACTGACGTCTTGCTGTTACGACCAACGCCAAACCGGAAGTGACGTAGGTTTAAATTAAGGCTAGACAATCGAAAAGAAGCGATGACTTTCGAAAATATCGGCGAGGAATTAATTAAAAGTTTTTTTTGTACTTTTTTATTATGGATGTCGAGAATGAATGTCATACCTAAGTGTAATGAATTCAACTAGAACCGTATAACACAGCAGATGTGCAAATTAAAATAAATAAATAAAAAATAACTTAATTTTTCAAATATTTGTTCAGATTCCACAATAAGCAGGGATATAATGCACCTTGTAATGCTCTTCCAGCGCCGCAAATTTCCCTTATCTGCGTTTCATAGCAATTTCCAAATTAAAAAAAAAAATATAAATATAAAGCGAGACACATGGTTTACAAAGTTTATTAATACTCATAAAAAATGTTTGAAAAACTCTCTAGGGCCTTTTTCATTATAATATCGCCAGTAGAAACTGACAATTAGAATAGAATAATAATATCAACTAAAATTAAGATCACATGATGGAAAATAAAGTGCCGAGAAAATACCGATGAACGATTAAATTAAATAATTTTTGTTAATTAGACCGATTAAATGTGCAGAGAACGACGCCTTTCAAAGTATTATAAAGCGTTTCAATGCTCCTATAAATCTTTTCTGGCGAACTGTGACACAACGATAAATATTTTTAAAGGGAACCTAATCTTAAACCATTTTCTGTCTTTCCCTGCGCTTGATTGGAGGCAAGTATATTTTAACAAATACTTTTGAAATAACGCAAGGACAGCAATCTTTACCTAGGCTTTACTGCTGAAAGGTCGGAGGCAGTGAACCCATCGAATCTACAATCTTAATCTACTCAATTCCAAATTTAATAGAATAGCCAATATAGGCTCTAGCTAATAAGGTATAACTTAAGCAAACCTTTCTGGTAGAAAGAAAGCCAGTTTACATCCAGGCCAGTAAAAGTCGACTTTCTGCCAATAATAGTGGGGAAACCACGTCCTGAACCTTCAACAAGGACATCCAAGAAGAGAAATCAGTAATGCTTCCCATTTTACATATTATATATATGTATAACCCTATGAAAAAATAATTCAACTCATTAATTAAGTATAACGTTAAAATGACGTCAATGTATCTGACATAATACTTTATTGTAATTATAAAACGAACAATTAAAGGGTTCGTAGCATCCGCCGAAGATATCAGTTAAAGCTGGAGACGATGGGCTTTCCATTGAAACAATATATACGGGATTATACATCATATCAGCGGAACTGAACTTCACCGTATAATACTTATGTAGGTTGGAAGATTTCTAAAAGCCACTGAGCCAATAAACCTTACGCATACTCTGTCATAACGAATATGAGTCCAAGTAAAACATTTTGCTTGCATATTTTCAGCAAACCATTAAATCTACGTGATAATGACCTACGTGAGCTTATCCTGTCATCAACATGGTTGCAAAAAGAAACTTTAAAAGAAAGCAAGGATAAATTTCTGATTTTTTTAATCTTTTCTTGCAATAAATATCTTTTAAGAGCTTGGACCACTTTTACAAAATTTAGATGCAAAGCTGAGAGTATATAATATTCCCCCAACGTGAACTGCGGGATCATTTACAACCACTCGTTCATTTTGTCTGGTTTACAATTTAATTATCTGTGTTAACGCGTTTTACTGTTTGTAAATACGTTTTATTCTTGTCAAACGACTGTTCTAATAAAGTCTATATTGTATAGATGTACGAATACACCAAACTAGATTTATTTTAGAAACAATATCTATGTAAAATATGGAACTTTGGAAAAACAGAATCTCGAAAATAGAATCTTATATAGAGTATTTATAAATATTTATAGCGTGGATAAAATTTTACGTATACAAAGAAATAAATCTATTTTTCATGTAATGTGTTTGTCGATTTTCAATATTTCATAAAAATCATTGAAGCTGATAAGATATACAGATGTTTATTGGGGGGGGGGTTAAAATGATTTACAAAAATAAATGAAATAAATAATGCGGCAGAGAGTGAAGACTGTTATCGATACATAATAAATTGAATGCTCCGAATGTCGTGTGAATCTGTCTCTGTACAAAATTGCACAAAGAAGATAATGCTTTTGGAGGGGTAAAACCAACGCACTTCAATCTTAAAGGATTATTGAAAAAGTTTAATATATGTTTGCTTTTAATACATGGGTTAGAACTTTAATTAAGGGGGCATGCTGCTTTTACTTTTACATACATACCGATACACGGGTATTTTTTTTATTCAATTTTCACCCCAAACAAGGCACAGTGCCACTTTGAAGCAGGTGGCTACAATTAGGGACTTAATTAGCGGGGTCATTATGAAGGGAGATGAGTATAACGATGTTTGTAAACATTACACTTGAACTTCTGCATATCATTGCAGTTGGGAAAGCAGAATCCCGGAAGGGAGTTCCAAAGACCCGCAGTTCGTGGGAAGAAACTATTGGAGTAAAAGGCATTCTTGCACCTAGGGATCTCTACTGTAAAGGGATAAGACTTAGTAGCTTGTCGGGTTTGTCGGGGGTAGTTACGTCGGGGAGGTACAAGTGTTTGCAGTTCGTCAGAGCATTCAGCATTAAAGTATTTGTAGAACAGGCAGAGGGATGCAACATATCGTCGATGGGACAGAGGCTGAAACCTAGATGACAGTTCAGGACCTATCAGGTTGGCGACTCTCTTTTGAGCCCTGTCTAGGAGCGAGAGACAAGCAGCAGATGCACCAGCCCAGATGTGACAAAAGTACTCCATACATGGGCGAATGGTTGCCTTATAGAGGTATAGGATATTGTCAGACATAAGTAGTTTTCTATCACGGTAGAGGGAGACCACCTTCCTTGCAGCAGCCTTGGCAATGCCCTCAATGTATCTATTCCAGTTCATATTCCCTGTAAACGTTAGGCCGAGGAGTTTCAAAGAAGTACTTTCAGGCAATGTGTTCTTGGCCATTGCTATTGGTGGTAGAGAAGGTTTCTTGTAGTTATTGAAGGAAACAAGCTTAGTCTTAGCAGCATTGAATGTGACCAACCATTTTCGTCCCCATTCCACTACGGATTGGAGGTCATCCTCTAGTGTTCCTGCCCTTTCCTTGGATATGTGTTCATTTGTTTTCCCCTCATATCTGTTATAGAGAGTGGTGTCATCGGCAAATATACCCATCTCCGAAACAATTTTATCAGGGAGGTAATTTATGAATATCAGGAATAATAAAGGTCCAAGAATAGACCCCTGAGGTACTCCTGCATTTAAGTCATATTGTTTGGATGTACGACCGTCGAGGACAACTTTGATTTTTCTATTACTTAAGAAGGATTTAATTACATTATGAATTCTTCCAGTGATTCCATATGATCTAATTTTCCTTAGAAGACCATACCCTGTCAAACGCCTTAGATATATCAAGGGCCACCGCTCTACCCTCCACTGTTTTATCCAAGTAACGGTATATACGTCCAGAAACTACAGTTAAGATATCTGCTGTTGAACTTGTAAAATCGATATAAATTAAAATAGAAAAAAAAACTCCTGGACTACAGAGTAAACACGATGACAGATTTTAACATAATATAATAACATGATATTGAAGCCTTCCTGTCATCATAAATCGAAAGATTAGGTTTGATTTTAGATTCAACAATATGCTTTGACATATAAAAAGAAACCGCATCTTGTTTAAGACATGAACATAAAGACAAGGAGGTTAATAGATATTTTTCTGATCTTTAGTCGTATAACATTATTTAATTCACTTAAAGGTAATGGCTGTTTCTATTCCATACATATGTCAATAAATATTTTGAGATACGAAAAATATATATTTCATCTATTCTTCACCGGAAACAAGGCACAGTATCACTTGGATGTAATGAACTATTATTTGAAACAGAAGTTGCATGGATACTATGTGTTGAATAGAGCAGAAAAATATATTTTCGCATTACATTCAAAATTTTGCATGTCGATACAGTCAGAAAAGTCCGGGTCCGGTAAGAAACTAGTCATGTAGAAGGTTTTCCAGCATATAGACATGTCAATATGTTAGGGTGGAATTGTCCTACACGTCAAGTTAGTTGCCGATATTTACGTAGAGGATGTACAGTTGATCCACTTCCATTAAAATATTTGTAAAATAGGCACGGTGCTGCAACATTTCCTCGATGGGACAGAGTTTGGAATTTTGTCCACAGTGCGTGGTCTATTGAATTGGCGACTCTTTCCCGAATCCTTTCTAGGAGTGATAGAATATTAGCAAATGTAGCAACCCTAATGTGGCAACAGTACTCTATACATGGGCAAATTTCGCCTTGAAGAGGTGTAATATCCTTTTAGATTTGACTTGCTATGATAGAAAAGAAAGCCCATCTTCTACGTGATAATGCCCTTAATATCTTTATTCCAATTGATGATCCATGTGAACGTTAATCTGAGGAATTTGAACCAAGAGATTCAAGGTAGTTTATCATTAGCTATGGCTATCAGTGGTTGAGAAGGCGTCTTTTAATAATGAAAAACAACTTAGTCTTGGTCGCATTGAATTTTACCATCGATTTATGACTCTATTTTACTATGGAGTGGAAGTTTTAATCCTTATATATGCCTAGATTCGTTCTTCCTTTGTGTCTATTATTAAGTGTAGTGTCATCAGTAAATATACATATACATGAAACAATTTTTCAGAGAGGTAATATATGAATATCAAGAATCATGTTGTATTATCGCGGGAGAAGAGCCTGGGTTTATTTTTCTTTAGGAAGGATTTGGCTATGTTTAGTGTTCGTCCAGTATTACCAAAGGCTTTATTTTCATGGGAAGACCATCGTGCCATACACTATAAAAGGCATTAGATATATCGATGGCATTTACTGTAGCCTGCTCTGTTTTACGCAATGCGTAAGGTATACATGCAAATACAGGGTGAAACGATAAACTTGTCGCCCTAGAAAAGACATGATCCGATTTCCGTTTGATGAAAATCGGTTTTCTTTTTTGTCGCATACAATCTATTAGTTGCCAAATTAGGTAAAAAGTCCAAGATCTATAGGAACATTCTATAATGTCTGAAAATGACAGAATTTTCAAAGAGCGAGATCCGATAATCACCGCTGTACAATTAATGTTCTCCTCCAACCAAGTTTTGACAAGAGGACCTTGCCAACACCATCAAAATGCAGATCTGGACGGTTCAACTCTTGAGGGCACAGCTCAACGAAGTTTCTTGCTACGGTTATAGACTTTGGTGTGGTTTTAAGTAGGAGTTACATGATGCCACTTAAGTCGGCTTCGAAAGTGAACACCAAAATATACCTAGATGTGCTGAAGAGTGTGGTGATCCCCTGGTGCAATCAGGTGACCGCTGACAGAACCTGAGTAGGGCAGCAGGACTCGGCGCCGACCCACGTCCAAAGAGATCCAGGCTTTAATTCAGAAGGCGTTCTATGACTTTGTACCCTTCGCTCACTGCCTCTCTCTTCCTTCGACCTGAGCCCTGTGGAATACTTCGTTTGGTCATACGTCGAGACCATAATCAACAAGTCTAAGCCCCAGAACCAACTTGATCGCCGTCATCTGTCGAGTATTCACCAACCTCCCACCGGCGCTTTTGGAAAAGGCTTGGTCTCAGTTCTGAACTCTATTACCAACAAATCAATGAGATAAATTTGAACAAGTGAAATGTATATTCACTTTTAATAAATTTTAGTGTGTATTAGTAAACCTTATTACAATGTAGATCATACCTATGATCTTGACCTACATTACGTAATATTTGGCAGATATGCCGTTTAGATTTTTACGATAGCTTCTAACTTGCATGACTAAAAAGATAGATTTCAAAATAAACCTGTTACGTTACATATCACATGATTTAAATTTAAAATGACTACGGGTATCTGTTTTTTAAGTACCTGACGAATGTCTTTTTATCATTTTTAAATGTTCAATCAAACCAGGGACGAAGATCTTGTCTCATTGAGGGGCTTTTTTGATAACAGTATATATGATCATGGCAAAGTAATCTGTAACGAAATTATTGTAGATCAAGTAAACTCCGATATCCACACACAAACTATTGAAGGTTCATGGGCCCATACGAAAAACACAATGAGTTAGGTTAAAAATAAAAGGAATATCCGATATAAATTTGATGAAACTCTTGTGGCGACGAAGTGAAAAGGGGAAGTTTTTCCAGATATCAATTAATTCTTCCGTAGTAGACCAGGATATTTTTTTAAATTGATAAAATTATCGTTTAAGGCTTATAAATATGATAAAAAATAAAATTATTTCTCACAGTTAAGTTTATAAAAGAAAATTAAACTAATAAATCAATTACTTACGTTTATGTAGATGACAGCAGAACCGCGTAATGTTAAGAGTTATCCCATCTACTCATGCGATACTTAAAGGTTATTTTTAGAGCCTAAAATGCTTTTCTGCCTAACATCGCATATAGATAGTACGTTATCTTTTTAATGATTTTAAATCATTTTTGTATATACGAGGCGCTTCAATAAGTTTGTAGACTTTTGTGTACAGCCATTTAAAATCGTCGCTGACTCTTGAGAATTCCATATGTTGCTATACATCTCATGAGATGACTGACCGATTTTTATGATTTCAGGTTCAAATGAACAGCTACAGCAAGAACTCGAATACATTCTACCGACGCCTGGTTATCTCAGTTGCTGAATTTAAAAAATGCAATCTGGATATGAGGAAAAATTTGAAGAACTGCTTTAAACTTGGAAAAATACCACAGAAACGTGTGGAATCCGTCAGGTTGCTTTTGGACAATCTTGCATTAATCGAGCATTAGTTACTCAGTTGCATAAGAGATTCAAGGAGGATAGTCTGTGAGAGATGATGAGAAGTGTAGGGTGAGTAGGGAAGTCAGAACACCAGAGTTAATTGGCCAAATAAAGAATCCCATGGACAACGGTCGTAGTGTGTCTATAGAGTAAATAGGTGCAGAATTAGATGTCAGTGTGGGGACTGTATCCACAATTGCTCTGGAACAACTGAAGCTGCGGAAGATTTGCGCGAAGTTTGTCTCAAAAGTGCTCAGTGAAGATAAAAAAGAAAGACGTTGGCATGGGTGTCAAGACAGATCCTGATCCTCTGATAGTACAGACCTTCCTCCCTGTGACTTTTGTTCAGGGAAAACCGTAGAGGATGTCGTTATGAGACAATTGAAGAGATGAAAAAGGCTGTGACGAGGGTAATTGACATGCTCATACCTTCCAGATCTTATTGGAATGATACAGCAAGTGCATTACAGCCGGAGGAAATTTCGTCAAAGGGGACTAGAGTCTTATATGTGCAGTATCAATAAACGTGCGCATACGACAGAAGTATATAAACTTATTTACAGAACCTAGTATATTAAAGCAAGTCTTAGTTTGTCCTGTTCATATCTACATACAATACATTGTGTCCTTACGTATTGTTACATATTAATAATATAGATGGTAATAATAATAATAATAATAATAATAATAATAATAATAATAATAATAATAATAATAATAATAATAAACTAGTTTCTTTTGGAAAAATGTTAAAACGTATAATAAACAATAAGAAAAAAGTAAATACATCAAAGTCAAATGAAACATACTAATATTTTATAATTTTCTATTATTAAAAGCGAGTGTACGTTTCACTTGTTCAAATTTATCTCATTGATGTGTTGGTAATCACGTTCACTATTCGCAAACCGTAATAGGCAAACTTCCAATCAGACGGAATGAAAAATCTGCTTGGAATAAAGGGCAACTCGTCTTCCCCGCATTTTTCTTCTTCTATCGACGGCCATTCTTTCCCCGAGACCATTTCCAGGTCCAGTTTTAAGGTATTATGCCATGCATTAATAACACATCCTGTCCAGAAGCAATGTTTTCGCCACACCCTGCTTGACCATCCCAGTCATTCGGACGATAAACGATATTTTAAATTGATTATCCAACTGATTCACACCAAGGTGAACCATGTTGACAGCGGAATTCTTCGTCTTTTACAAAACTTTATTTGACAGCTTTATCAGTTATTTACAATTAAATAAACATCGATTATTTCTGATATTTGAATTCTACTAGCTAAATAGCCGGAATACAGGCAACATTTTTCGTGTAATAACGAGATTACGAGAGGAGATGTAACGAAAGGAAAAATAATATTAATATGATGGGTAGTAATAACAATAGGAAAGAAAATGATAGGTAAAAGTGTTATAACAGTTGGCTTTACACAAAGAGACTAGACACCTACATGCACATTTATGACACATTTGGAATTTAAGCCAAAGTTGGTATTTGGTTGGTGCAAAACTAATGGCATATATATTACTTTTTTAGACATTACTTTTGCACTACCCTAATAGTTTATTAGAAACAATACCTATTTTTAAATGAACAATCTGTTTTATTGATTAACTAGTGGTGTGCAAAATAAAAAGTAACCATTTAGCTGACCGGAATACGAAGCCAGTGTATCCATTGGTACCGAATCTATTATACCATAATCGTATTCCTAACTGCTTGCGTGTTTGTTCATAATTAGATTAATATGTACAAAGGGCATACTGTTTTACTGAAAAATTTCATTCAAAAAACGAACATTTACATAACAGTATTTCTGTTTATGCTATTTATTAAAAAGAATTCAAAACGTTACTCTATTCGCATATTACATGAATGTAAATTTATTTTAATCAGCTCCATGTTATTGATACTTTTTGTAAAGATATTTTTTTTTACTTTTCTCTGTATAAAAATTATTTAAGGTTGATGTTATTTTTTATTTGTTATTTAATTTATATTAAATTTAATTTAATTTTAATCATTATCAGTCAACATCATTTGCGTTTAAAAACTGAAGAATGCTTTTTTATTCAAGATATGAGAATTACTTAGCTTTTAAGTAATGAGGGTTATTTTCCGTTTGATTTCCATAGATGAAGATTGATATGTTTTATAAATTCAACATTTGGTCAACTTTCAAGAACATCGTAGCCAGTTCGAATATTGAGCGTATCTTCAGTATATGTGACTTAATCCTGACCAGGCCAAGTATTCAGACCTGACAATGTCAGTGTATAATAATGTATAAAAATGTATAAAAATAGCACGTTTGAGTGAAAATCGTATTACTTAACTTGGAAATAATTATGCAAAAGTCGTCCATTCATTTTTTAGCGATTGCTATTTATTTTGAATTATGTAGCTATAAAATAACTATAGATTTAATTTGAAATATGAGTTTAATAATAATGTATTTTGTATTTTGTACGGCGTAAAATACAATAGGATTTTTATACTTTATTATGAGAAATCTAGAGTATGAAGTTTTAATAAGAATGGAATTGACAAGAATAGACACTTCTAATATAATTCCTTCATTTTATGTAAAGTAGATTAAATAAGTCATATTACTTTACGTATTATTACAACATTAACTAATTCTGAGGACTAATAAATTATTTTGTAAGTAAATTTATTCTGTGTGCCATGTATTAATAAAAATCTGGTAGAGAGCTCATCATTAAAACTCCTCGTTTTATTATGAAAACATTTAATTAACTGAAACATACACATAGACGACATTGTCCAGGCTGCTGCGAAGAAGATAGATACTATGTATCGCGAAAAAATACTCAAATTGTACAGTATCCTATATCAATACAAAACACGTGTATGGGTACAGTTGCTGCCTACGGATAAGCCCAGCAACCACTAGTCTTTCTTTATTAAACAGCATCCAGAAAAAGGGTCTTCAATCTTATAGGTCTCACACCATCAACCAAGTTCAGACAAACTTGTAGCACTGATGCTCACTCGATATAAATACTCCTGACAAACCCAACAGGTAGCAAAATTTCTTATGCGAGAGTATATACCCAAAATGCTGAATTCTTCTGACATATTTTCGGCCCAACCTATTTTCCAATATGTTTAAGATTTTCTCTTGTTCGGATCTAGATAACCTCAATTTAATTTCATTTCCATAAACAGAATTGAATCATCAAATTCCTTTTTCAATAACATTTCTACATAACAAATTTCTTTTCAATAAACTTATCTATTTATTTATTTTAAACTCTCCTTAATCTTAATTCAAAACCTAGCTTACCAGGTTCGAAAGCTCGGACTATCCTATCTCGTTTTTACTTACTTACAAAAACAGGGGACCTGTTCTCGTAACCGATGGAAAAATATAAACAATCGAATCTATTCGTCAATATAGCAAAGTGAAACAAACTCTGTAAGGAAACATGGATGCTTTCTTTATAACAACATATAATCAGATTATTTGTACAATACTGTTTTACACGTGGATATAGAAGACATCATCACTACTTTCTCTTGTAGTATGTTCTTTCCATTGGACTGAGCACAACCGTGACACACTTTTTGTTATTGTCCGCGCAGAAACCCCCATGAAAAATATATTGAAATTATGGTTCATGGTTTTTACTGCTGGAATGCTATCCTCTTCTTCTTAACATTAAATATATGTTTAGTCTTTAAGCTACTCTTCCTATGTGAGCGTAGAAAATCACGTCTCAGTTCTGGATGAAAATCATTGGACACGTTTAAGACGTATGGCATATCTATATAAATAAACCATTTAGACAAATATTATTGAATAGCACGGAATTATTCTGTTTTACAATTTTGCTTTTTATCTTCTCCAATCTCTGAATAATCCTTTTTGTGTTCTTCTCGAAATTGTATATGTTGTATCCACAATCGCGAGCGCTTTCGACAGAAGTACTTCTACCATCCTCAGGCATATTGTAGAAATAAATGTAGAAATTGTTTTTTTAATTTACTTATATATATATATTTCTCCTAGTCACGTTGTAATTTTTTACAAGTTAGATGGGCGGACTTTTTTTTTTTTTTTTGATCCAACATATACAATTTTGAGAAGAACACAAAAAGGACTATTCGGAGATTGGAGAAGATAAAAAGGGAAAATTGTAAAACAGAATAATTCCGTGCTATTCAATAATATTTGTCTAAATGAGAAACTGCTGCCTAAATATACACAATAAATAAACCAGTAGATGTATGTATGTGTGTCTGTGTGTGCGGATATGAAACTGATAAACTTAAACTGCTGGTTACATAAAACTGAACAGAAAATAAAAAAGAAATAGTAATCATACACCAAGGAGGGTTTATAACGAGCAAAAGCTTTGTTTTGATGAATGAATAACGCGTACAGAAGTCGGCAATTCCAAATACAAATTGTTCATTACATTGGCCACTATTTAGATTAGTTTGCGCATGCGTGAAACTAATCAGCTAAAAGAGGTTTCATTCAAAAAACATTCTTATCTCTCTGTGGGGTTAGCTTAAACGGAAGATACTGCGGCTGGAGCGCTAAGTGTTTGGATATAGCTTCTAATTGATTGCACCAATGTCATTTTTTATGTTTGAAATCAGTGCTATATATTTGGTAATATTCATAACACAGTATGCAATGCATTATGATTCCGTCATGTCTTACCTGACTTCATGTATATGAGGGTAAGTTTAGAATTATGAGGAAGACAAATGTGATTAAAATGGAGGAATCGTTATCGTTCGTTGAGATCTCATCGAGCGAGTCTATGAAGCATTTAAATTTATGGTGTGTTGGTTAGATTGATTAAATTGGCTCTTGTCTCTTGTCACCAAAATGAATGGACAATGGGTCAGTCGGAGGCAATAGCGGAGGTTGTCTAATTTAAGGTGAAATCGTAGAGACGCTGCGGCATTATAAAGTAAGGGGGCGAGGAGAAGGGATAAATGTAAGCCAGAAACGGTGAAGTAAAGAAGGGGGGGTAAAATAAAGGAAAGCATGCAAATTTTGCGAAAAAGAAAATTAATTTTAATTGAAGAAACTGGAATTGGGGCAATGGAGCAATAAAAAAAGAAAAAAAGATTGCGAAATCGACGAACGAAAATAATACGTTTTAAATAAAAAAAAACAAAACCAAAACACATATGAAAGAATAACCGACATATTTAGGGGAAAAAATAGTTTATAAGAAAAAAATGGAAAGTTGAACAAAGCATATAAAAGAATGACAGTAGCGTAGCAAACAGAGAATAAATTGTTAATGGCAAATATTGAAAAAAGGTTGTAAAATATCTGGAATATGAAAGCTTATTCAAATTGGCACTTATGGCGAGTATTAAAAGTAAAGAAAATATAGAAACCTCTGTATGATGTAGGTACCAGTCATGGAACGGAAGTGACATTTTTCAAAAATAAAGTAATTTGATCAAGTATTTTTTTTTAATTTAAACATCAAATTTATTCCACATCGGTAAGGGAGGAAGCGTAGCAGCAATCTTAGAATCAAAGACAAACAACCGACTTTGATTTCAAAGAAAACAGAAACGTAAGATTGAAAATCAAACAATAATTTGCCAACTTGTGTATTTTTGTTTTGTATTTTGTTAATTAATTAGAAAATACAAGTTTCAAATTACAAACACACTTTTTAGAAGGGTCATTTATATAAATTAAAGGCAATATTTAAATTATAGTTACATAGCCTCAGCCTCAACTTATCGATTAAAAACCGCAATTTAAAAAACAAAAACAAAAGCAAACAAAACACTACTTGATTAATTTTTGTGATTTTTA
This sequence comes from Euprymna scolopes, assembly GCF_053919585.1. NCBI lineage: Eukaryota > Metazoa > Mollusca > Cephalopoda > Sepiida > Sepiolidae > Euprymna > Euprymna scolopes. Next base: position 38,175,127 of record NC_136484.1, on the reverse strand, counting down.
GAATAACCGTCTTCATTCGATTACAAGTAGATACACGATAAAAGTTTTCTTTCGTTTTGCTTATTGCTATAAGTGGCTAATCTTAATAAGCAATGAAATATAACACGGCCCGAGTTATCTCCCTTTGTCGGAAATCTTCCCATAACATATTATTTGTTTTAGATTTAAATCCCAAATTTGTGAACCCCAATTTTAATTGCATGCTTATCCGCTCTATCGTTTATTAAGATAAATACTCTTCTGTATCTTCTAATCAAAATGACAAAATAGCTTCCGGTTATTTTCTCAAATAAAAAAGCGCTACATCAAAAAGTAAGTTTACGCGCATTTTCACAATCAAATAACATTAATAAATGTTAAATACATATGGGCGTATACATAAATTAATGCAAACACCACAAACTCCCTACATAAATCAACATTTCGACGATGTTACTCGTCTCGTGAAGGATTCAACAATGACTTAAAACAAAGAAAGAAGTTTCATATACGAATGACGTAATACACAATTATGAAGTAAAATTAAAAACCAAGTGACTCATTAAAAAGCTCAACTCTAGCACACTAATCACAATTAAAACGTGGCGTTCTGCTTTTTTTTTCGCAAAATTAACCGAAAATTGAGTTAAAATGCGTTCCGTTTGTCTTTGACAAATATATTGGAGAGAGGGGAAATGGCAACGTGTGATTAATATATGTGTCCATATACTACTTTCTTAATTTTTATAAGAAAAGCTGATAATACATGCTACTTTTCACTGTTTTGTCGAGTTCATTTCCCACACGCAGCACATAGAGATTCGTATCAACGCATAACGTTATCAGCGAACTTATTTAATTTGTCTACTCTCTTTCTATATTGCTGAGAATTGAACAATTAAATAGCAATTATTTATTACTAAAACGATGGAACTATTTAAAGATAAAATAACTTGAATACCAGAAGAAATGTGAAGCAGAAACAATTCATTTATATAATAAGGAAAAATGACCATTAAAGTCTCAGCGTCAAAGAAAGATAAAAAGAAGAATTAAGTAATAAAATTAGAGACAATACATACAAAACAAAATGTTGAATGGAAAAAAAAACGTGATGAAGGCGTTTAGATAATGAAAATCAGCCCGAAGTAACTCAGTCGTATAATACGCTTAAACATGATATTTTAATTTATGCACATTGTGTATATATTATTATAGAATCAATTCTCTGTTGAGTGTTATATAAAGTGTGGTCGTTAGAAAAATGGGAAATTTCTCAACTATGATTTATTTTTACAAAGAATAATTTTTACAAAGTTTTTCAAAGACAAATGTTATATTATACTCATAGATACTCAAAATGCCGTCCGTGCACTTCATTGCAGCGTTAAACAACGATTTATTTTTACAACACTCCCACGCGACCAATAAAAAATAGCAATCACGCATTTTATTCATGATCTAAGCTGACCTTCAAATTTCCCGCTTTTCTAGCGACCACCTTGTATTACGAGAAATAATTCGCCTGTTGGATTAATTCGAAAAATAATTAAAATTTTGATAATGTCGTTCATCAAATTCCGTCTGTGTTTGATTACAATATCATCTCAGCTGATATTTTGGCTTGACGGGATTTAAAATAGCCTTTCTTCTCTTACAGATAAAAAGAAGAATTTTTAGATGGGCATATTTTACGTTCCACCGACTAAAAGAAATAATAAAATTATTTCCCTTGGCCGGTGTAATGTAAAATCTTCGCCTGTGAATATTCTTTTTTTTTTTTTTACTATAATAAAAGAAATACTATTTTTAAGGTCGATTTTTTTTCCATTGCAAATACTAATCGGTTAAATTTATGCAAATAACTTACCTAAAAACACTGACAGATATATAACATCTCTTTGTGTGAAATTTACAAATGATATTACAAATGATATTACAAATGATAGACTCAGCCTAGGAAGAGGCAATTCACACACAAAAACACACAAAGTTATTTTATATAATCTTGAAGACAGAGATATAGATAAATGATAAAGCAGAATATAAGAATTGAATAAACTACGGCTTGATAAATGAAACATATACAAGAATATAATGCGCTGACAATTAGAAGAGAAATGATAAAAAAGGAAATATCACTGAACAAATAAAGGGAAGAACATGCTCATACAAATAAAAGCTGCTAAGAATATAAATCAGTTTTGAAATGCCTTATCCCCTCTATACAGCATAAGGAAGTTCAAAATTCTTGTATTGATCTTTACGTCTCTATATTGTAAAGAGTGTTTGCAAAATGATTACAAGGAAACTTTGATAACTCAAACATAAAATATCTGATCAATCTAAAACTTTACCTGATCTTTAAAGTTACCAAACAGTATCGAACGCATACATCAAACTTGGAAAATCTGAAGTTTATATTTCAGTTTGATCTCTGCAAAAGAGCATTTTTAAAACATACTAAGAACAGGTTAGTGTGATGGTTGCTCAATGCTAAACGATGCACACTGCTAACCTAGCTATGCCAGTTTCGGATCATATTAGTCCGACATAAACATTTTCATCAAACCCATAATTTAATTGAGGTTTACCTTCTAGAAAGAAAGAACATAATTTCATTCTTAAATTTGATCTTGTGTCCACCATTCTGAAGAAATGCTTAATCAAATTAAAAAAAAAAAAACATTGATATGATAAATGAGCAGGGATAAATCAAATACTGTAAAGAATTTGTTACTTAATGTTTGTTAGCAAGTACTGCAATAACTGATGTATATTCATACAACAACTATGAAATTGAGAACAGTAATCAGTAGAATCCAAAAGATTTACTTTCGGCAGCCGCATAATATTCCCTTACCTAATTAATTATTAGTCCTTACATTCCAGGAGCGACGTTTCTGACAAAAAAGACAAAATTATGTTGTCTGAATGAAAATCTATTCCATCTAATACTTATTGTTGTTAAGTTTTTGACCGAGTAATATTTTAAGTTTCTTACATCGAACGGCTTCATGCTCTGTTGGGGCAATTTCCATGAAACATAAAAATAATCAATCTTCCTCTACAAAATTTAGAAAAACTCCCTCCCCATCTCTCTCTTTTTTCCTCTCTCTCTCTCTCTCTTTCTCGCTCTCTCTCTATATATATACATATATATTATAAATCTAATATATATATATATATATATATATGAATCTAAGAGATATAAACTTTGCAACAAATTAATCATACTATATGATAGTATATTAGAATAACACACCAAATAAAAGAGAGGAAGTGATCCAAAATCGTCTGCACAGAACCAAATATGTGCTCATAATCTAAGTAACTCAAAAAACATACACATTATATACAGTGGTAGACAAAAGAAAGTTCTCCCTTGTCATTTTTTAAAACGCGCAGATTTGAGCTAATGAATTAAATATAACACTTTATACAACCTGTACATTCGACTTTTATTCCTCTATAATTTTACATGTTCATATTTGACTTTTAATTGAAGTATCCTAGTGGGCACGTCACTTGAAAAAAATTAACTTCAGATCTAGAAGGCAAAAAGAACCTCCGCAGCAATAAATGAGCTGTAAACCAGCTTAAAATATTCACCTATTAGGCAACAAAGCATCTCTAATCCAAACATCATTAACCGATGTAGAATTATATAGAATTAAAATGTCAAGTGATGAATTGTATCATGTTAAAAGAATATAACTGCATAAAAGAATATAACTGCATACTTTAATTAGTTTACAGTATATAAATCTCATTCAGTTGATTCCATTACACATATGAAACGTTTATTATAGACGATTCATTTGACGTATGAAAATTTTTTATAATTTTCCATAGATTGTTAGTACATAGTTGAACAAACAACATTCACTGAGAAGGATTATACACAATGGCGCACATGGATATAGGACTGTAATGTATGTGGCTTCTTTCAGTCTTCACAGACTATGGATACCCACTGTAAGGGTGCTTGCGCGTGACATTTGTGTGGCAAGAGCTGCGCAGTCTCCAACCACGCCGATCCCGAGTCAACATTGTTGCATACCAGTGGCAAATAAAGGTGCAGGACGACTGGAAACAATGCCGAGAGGAGCGGAGATTACATTCAGCGCCTGGTCCCAAATGATCACCCATCTGGTACTAGCCAGGGTCAACGTTGCTTAACGTCGGTGATCTGGCGAGAACCGGTGTTTCAGCGTGATTATGCCATATATATATATATATATATATATATATATATATATATATATATATATATATATATAATGGCAAGAATAACGAATATTCCAACTTTATTAGCTGAATTGTAGCTTGAAAATGATTTATCTGATCGGCTGTTAACGTAGTCATTCGTCAAACAGAAATATGAAAAAATATGTATGCTTCTAATTAATGCGCTATAATATTTGATGAATAAACTGGAGTGATGGAAAACTAGAGGTAGAACTTTCGAATCTTTCAACTTTTGAATGCATCCATTGTAAAGTCAGTCTTCCTAAATTTAAAACTTTCTAAATTCTTTTCAATTATCGAAGATTACGCAGTAATTTGTATTTTGTAAAATGTTCACAAAGATATAAATGATTGATCTGATAAAAACTGAAATGCATTATAATAGATCTTATTCGTCTTTCATCTATATATACTTCATTTAACAATTTTCCGTTCAGTCATTTCATCATTGTCTTTTCGATTTTAATTTATATTTGATTCGTCCTGAATAAACGAATGGTTCAGGATTTATCTAAGTTGCATTTATCGAGAACATGTAAACTTCAGATACTTTTTATAATTATAGAAATATCATTCTTGCATGTATTAAAGTACAAAAAAGTATATTTTTAGGTTCATGACATATTATTGAAAAAAAAGCCACGGACGATGAGAACCGTAATTAGTAGCATCTAAAAAAAAACCCAAATACTTTCGTCAGTCGCATAACATTCGCTTACCTTAGTCTGTTCTTTAATCCTCGCATTCCAGGAGCGATGTTCCTAACAAATAAGAAATAATTGCTGTCGTCTGGATGAAAATCTATTCCATCTTAAACTTATTGTTGGTAATTCTTGCCTTTCGAATACTATTTTAGCTCCTTACATCAAGTGGATACATGCTCTGCCTGGAGCGATTTCAATGAAAAATAAAAATAATTCAACGTTCCTCTAAAAAAGTCAGAACCTCTTTCTCTCCCTCTGTTATATATATATATATATATATATATATATATATATATATATATATATATATGTATATATATATTATACATCTAACGTATATATCTATATATCTATAAAAGTGAACGTTTCTGTCTGTGTGTGTATCTGTGTGTCTGTGTGTCTGTGTACATTTCCCTACGCAATAAGTCTGTCAATTTTAAGTCTGTAGACTCGAAATTTGATATACAGAGTGCTCAGATTTGGGAAAACTGAATTGATTGTTTTCGGGCAGAAATTTTGCGATTAAGGGGTCAAAGTTCAACGATTTGACTGTTGAGAACACTACCAAACTCCTCCTACAATTTTTGGTCTACGCACTTGAAATTTTAGATATAGGTTTCTTGGACATGGATCTAACTTAATAACTTGATTTAAGCCCAACACAATAACTTTTAAGGGGTCATAATAGGAGTCAAATTTAAAAAAAATTGACCGTTTTTTTTTTGCTCAGCATACACCTCAAAACACCCGGGCAACGCCGGGCACCCATGCTAGTATCTATCTATCTCTCTCTCTCTCTCTCTCTCTCTATCTATATATATATATATATATATATATATATATATATATATATATATAAGTGAAAGTGTCTGTGTGTGTGTTTGTGTATCTGTGTGTCTGTGTGTCTGTGTACATTTCCCTACGCAATACCTCTGTCAATTTTTAGTCTTTAGTATACAGGCTAATAAGATTTGGGAAAATCTATATGATAGGGTTTTGGACAGACATTTGACGATTAAGGGGTCAAAGGTCAACGATTTGACCGTCGAGAACTCTATCAAACTCATCCGAAAATTTTGGGTCTACGCACTTGAAATTTTAGATATAGATTCCTTGGACATGGGTATAACTTAATAACTTGATATGAGCTCAAAACAATAAATTTTAAAGGGGTCATAATAGGGGTTAAAGTTTTTAAAAAAATTACCTCTGCGGTCTATATAATGCTAACAAATTCAATAAAAGACAGCTAATGATCCATAATAATATGCATACCACCACATATGTACTTACAAATCTAAGTAACTGCAAACACATAAACATTTTATACAATGGCGCAAAAAAACGTCCGCACTTGTCATTTTTTAAACGCAAATTTAAGTTAAACAACCTGTATATTCGCCTGTAATCTTTCTGTAATTTTACATGTTTATATTTGACTTTTGATTGAAATATCTAAGTGTTCACGTTTACTAAAATAAAATTGACTTCATATCGAGAAGGAAAAAGATACTCCGCAGAAATAGATGAACTTAAAACCAGTTTAAATATTCACCTTGTATGAAACTAAACACTGTTCATGCAATATTATGTAAAAGTAGTTACGAAAAAAGAAATACCTAAAATAAAATTTGACAATCGGGAAATTACTAAATTGTTTGATATGACGTAATTCCATCATATCGTACCAGGCATCAGGGGTAGCATGCTCTTATCGGTCAGATATGACTGACTAATCATCTTAAATAATTAGAAATTGAATTTTGAGTGTCATACACACTGAGAATTGAACCAGGAATCTGTAGAAGAATGTAACTTTACTATTGCATTACCAACTACTTTATCCATTACGCCACTGGTCCTTACTGATCAAATAATTAATTTCCTTCAAAATTCCGTGCAGATTTCAAAGTTCAACAAAAAGATTGTCAAGATAGACAGAAGGTTATCCGATTTTACAATATACAACCGTAGAAGTTCGGAAGTTATATCATCCGAAACTTTGTAAAAATAATATTGAAAATTAGAACTGTTGAATAGTATTCAAGGGAACGCAGGGATTGTTGCTGGTCGTTCGCACACGCATATAAGGCTAGATGAACACACGTAAATATTGTGGAAATCTTCAAACAAACGTCACCAAAAGTCATAACAATTGCAAGAAGAGTGCATCAGCTTTGAAATCAACATTCTTCAACTGACAAGTTTTGAAACCAATCATATTGAAATTTTATAAGGGCTAGTAAAATGCGCATGAAAAATGAAATTCATATCTAAAGTTTTTATAAATAAAAACAAATGCCAGCCAAGGAAAAAAGGCAGTCAGAGAAAAGGGCATCGAGACGACCAGTTGTCAGTTTGTGTCACCCATCTATCCCCTCTCTCTCTCTCTTTCTCTCTCTCTCTCTCTCTCTCTAGTATATTGAGAAAGAACTGAACAGAAGATAAATTGGCATTTCTTTTTATAAACTTACGTCAAGTGTTTTTGTGAAACAACTAGTTGTCTTATATACATTCGTCAAGAACTTGAAACTCTGTTTAGCAGATTATATAAACGACACTGTTAAAAACTAAAAAAGAAAAATACAGCATAACGTTACAGAACTGTAGTAAGTAGAATCTCCAAAAATTTCTTTCGGCAGCCGCAGAGCATTTTTTAGTCTTCACACTTCATTAGAAATGTTTTTGATAAAAAGGGAATAATTGATATTGTCTGGATGAGAATGTATACCATCTAACTCTAATTGTTGGTAAGATTTTGACGTTCTAGGACTATTTTTTATCTCCTTACACCAAGTGGATTCATGCTTTGTCTGGATATATTTTTATGGAAGATAAGCGCAATCAATTTCCTCCCCAAAATTCAGAAACTAATTACAACGTGCTATTAAATTCCCATGAATGGGAAGTTATTCTTAAAAAGAAGACCATCCTTGTAAAATGTTTGCGATATTGTAAAGCCGTCAGAGATTTACATCATTTGAAAGGAATCTCGTCATTGGACCGATGAGAATAGACAACATTCATACATGGCTGCTTGCATAAATAATATAATCAGTCCATCATAAACGTTATCCATATAATACATGATCTTGATCATTCCAATAATATTTTGATACCGGACAATGAACAAGCGTCAACAACGTTATAATACGATGCACCAATTCGTCAAGATATTGACGATAAACTTCCAACAGAAAACTCTGCGTGAACTATAAAATGAATAGATAAACAAAAAAGAATACAGTATTAATCGTAGCATACAGTGTTCAATGGACATAATTGTGGACATAATTGTGGGATCAGATAATATTCGAAATAAATGGAAAATAAAACGATCCTTAGTGAAAAAAGAAAAAAAAAAGAAAAACAAAATAGGAGAAATCAAAATGAAAACAGAATATATATCCCAATTTATATAAAGCTACAGTGAATATATTTATATATTGATATATGCAGGATTAACATCTAAACAATTTCACTGACTATTTATGAAAGTTTCAACACAGCTGCCCGTCGTAACAGGCTATATTTAGTTTAACAATTTCATGCAAAAAGGTTTTAAAGGAGATTAAAAGCATTTCCTAAAAATTCAGATGGCATAGATTTTTATTTATTGTTAAATCTTAACAATACGTGTTATTTAAAAAGAAATCAAGTCTCTCCATATGTAAGGTATTAGTGTTCGTGTGTGTTGTGTGTGTGTGTGTTTGTGTGCGTGCGTGCAACTCTCTTACAGCCCACACTACTTGAGCAAGTATAACAAAACCTGGCATGATAATGGTCTCCTACCTAGAGATGTTGCACACCATTTTCCCAAGTAAAGGTTAAGTTCATAGCCAAAGCATATATACTCGCATAAAGCCTACATCAATGGGCCTATAATAAGCAAACTTCAAGACCAAAGTTAAGGTCATATTTAGAGCGTCTCTTCATAAACTCATCTACCTTGAGTTGGTGCACACCGAGTTTGGGTTTGCCACCATCCCAGGTGCCGCCAGCGTGGCGCCGGCTAATTTCTTTGTAAATTTAAATCAGATGACCCTCCTCCGCCTCTACGAAGCACGGATACCTTTGCTAGTAATTGATATTTTGAAAATAGGTCGGACAGTGTATTTTGGGTTTACTTTTAACAAACCTGTTACTGTTGATTCGCTAATTGTGTTTTTTTAATCCTCATGTTCCATGTTTTTGACAAAGTTCGAAGGATTGCTGTTTTCTAGGACAGAATTATTTCAATCTAACAGTTATTGTTTGTAACATTTTTTTACCTTGGAGTAATATAGTTTAGTTCTTTACATCAAGTGGCTTCCTGCCTTTTCTGCAGCGATTTCTCTGAAAAGTAAATATTTGACCAGTTTCAACTGTAAAAATGGTGTGGTGGCATAAAATAAAAAAAAAACTCTGATATTAAAATTCAAATATAATACATTTGTCAAGAATGAGAGTTCAATAGAAACGTTGTTTTAATTTGAATAAAATAAAAGACGCATCAAGTGCGCTTGAAACCAAATCACAATATAATATTAGGAAAATAAACAAATATGTTACTTGTTTGAAATTTATCACAAATATATTTCCGAAATATATTTGTCATGAATTTCAAACAAGTAAAATAGTTGTTTATTTTCCTAATATTATATTGTGATTTGGTTTCAAGCGCACTTGATGCGTCTTTTATTTTATTCAAATTAAAACAGCGTTTCTATTGAACTCTCATTCTAGACGTTATTCTCGCGTTACCTACGCACAGTTCAAAAATTTCAAAATACAACCGCCAGATACAACGCGCGGCTTTATGAAAACAAACTTCTTTCTCATAATTTACAACATGGCAAGGAAGAAGAAAAGAAAAAAGAAACAACACAACACACTGAAGATGGAGTCTACCTCCGAAAAATTTTTTTGATAAACATGTAAAATATTTGTTTCTTTTAATATTACGTTGTGATTTTGTTTCAAGCGCACTTGATGTATATTTTATTGAATTCATATTAAATTTGCATTATATTAGACACTGATAATGCAAGGTCCATTCGAACGTAATTTATTCGTAGGACACCTTATGTTTAAGACTAAAAGAGTTTAATATATTCTACATCCAAAATCATGTAGTGGGTTTTTATCAAAATTGGAATAATATTCTTGTTATACGTTCTAAGAACTTTATCTTCATTTTTATCTTCTAGAAATAAACATGCCGAAATCTGTTTTTTTTTTTTTAGCCGGAATCAATAGAACTCGTTCTGACATTCCGGATACTTCCATTCTACGACGAAATTCCCAGAATTTAAACACTCCAAATATTGAAAACTTTGAAGGCGGGTGTAATAACGTAAAACGAGCAACCTTCTTTACACTATAATTTATTTTCTGACTAGTCACCATTGTTCTCAATGCATAGTTGCCAACGATGAAGAAGAACTGTGCATGGACCCTCACAGTGCGATTCCAAAAGGAAAGCCTCCTATGTTTAAGTTAAATATTTGAAGCATCTACGACAATGGCAGCAGTACTGCTAAAACGAGCGATCATTGGTTTTCAGAAAAGTATTTTTCTCCATGACCACCACCATTTCCAGTCCACATTTTCGAGGCATTCAATGACGCTCTCTACTTCTGATGCATATCTATGACATAGTTTCCTTTCTTACAGTTTCACACAGTAAATATCTGTTACAGCTCTTAGGTCCTGAATGCATTATTTTATTCATTATAACACTGAATTTGCAATCCGTTTAGATCTATTAGAGCGAAAAAAGAGATAAGAGAGATTACGTCTATATATGTACTCGTCTCTCTCTCTTTCTCTCTCTCTCTCTCTCTCTCTCTCTCTCTCTCTCTATATATATATATATATATATATATATATAATTACAATTAAATATACTAAAATGATCCAAGATGGAAAATTAAAGTATATTATAAATATAAAAGAATTAATATTTATAAAGTTATCTCAGCCAGATGTAAAAGCTCGATGAAACCAAATAGGATATAGAGCTTATAATACGAGCAAACAGTTAATAAAAGTTATATATATATATATATATATATATATATATATATATATATATATATATATATATATGTACAGTGCCACGCAAAAGTATTGGATACATTTTTCTTCATAACTAAAATTAGGGTTAAATATTTACCTAAAATTTGGTCGGTATATTCCTATCCCTATTCTTACTTAACGTTCGTATAGCAATTACAAAATCAAAGTTTAGAAAAATTATATTTAAGGAAATATAGAAGTTAACAAATGGAACATTATAGGAACCACTAAAAATCCCTTTTCTAAAATAATTTCAGATGACGTGTTGCAATAATACAAGCGAGTTAACCCTTACCAATCAGAGAGTTTCATATTAAATAATTCTTATAACATTTTTCCAGGTTATGTTTACCTTCTTCAACGTCAACCAGTTCATTTATAAAAATGCCAAATACTTAAAAGTTCTCAATAGATATTCGTAAAAATTTATCGATAAGCAAAAATAAGGAAAAAAAAGGTGTCGAATAATATCAAGGCAACTTAATCTACCACCTAGTACAGTTGGAACCGTTATTAGAAATTTAAAAACTCTGGTGAAGTTTTTGTAAACTTTCCTGAATGAGGTCGATCAGGGAAATTAAACGTCAAAAACCAAGATGGATGAGCAGAAAAAGTACAAAGAAACCGTTTTGTTACTCGTGGTAAAATTAAAACTGATCTCAGAGAAACTGGGATCGATGGTAACAAGCATACAATCAGTAGAGATATAAATGTTAGTCTTGTTTCAAGATCTCCAAGAACAGTTCTATTGCTGAAGCGTCAACATGTCAGATCATGTTTGAATTATGTGAAAACATATGAGGAAAAACCACATAAATTTTAGAGCGAGGTAATCTGGTCAGACGAAATAAAAGTCGAAATCTTTGGAAGAAAAAGAGCAATACAATTATGGTGTGAAAATGGCACGACATTAAGCTAAAAGAATACCATTCCTATATAGGATATCAGCTAGAATTGCATCAGTAAAACTTTCAAAAGTAAAACTAAATAAGAAATTAATAACTAATTCAACAGCAAAAATGTAAAAATAACAACCCAAACAAGATATAGAAATATATTCTACGCTATTGATATTAGGAGGAAAAAACTTGTTAAAATATTTTATACGAAGATTAACCTATGAAGACAATCTAGATATGATGTTAAATAGAAACTATTTATATTGACAAAAAAACCCAGATCAAACAAGTTAACTTACTTTAATTTCGAGGAATTTGACGACCGACAGGTTATCTCTCTTGAACGGTGTCAAAGAAAAAGCAATTCAAATACGCATTTACTCTGGAATAGAAAATGATGAGTGCCTCATTAATGAGTAACACAAGTACCTCCAACTCTACCGTAAGGACTCGGACAGACATATGCATGGGCTTGGAGTCTATATTCGTAACACCCTCCCCCTGACTAGGGAAATAAATTTAGAATCAGAGGACCAGGCCTTTATGTGCTTCAGACTAAATATGCAACACAATATTAGCTACTTTTATTTTCTCTACCGCTCTCCCTCAAACCAAGACTGTACCCTAATAAACAAAGTCTCAGACAGCATAGATATAGCACTCTCCCTCGATACTAGCGCACAAATACATGTATTTGGTGACTTCAATGTCCACCACAGTAACTGGCTAGGATTCTCGAATCACACAGACGTAGCTGGTAGCGCAACACATAGCTTCTCTATATCCCATTCCCTATCTCAGTTGGTTACATTTCCGACACGTTTCCCAGACCAGCAAGATCAACATGCCTCACTTCTAGATCTCTTTCTGACAACGGTTCCCAATGACTGTACAACAAATGCCCACAGCCCACTCGGGAATGCTGATCACGCTGTGATAATGGTAGAAATCAACCTAAATTCTCGCCCTAAAACTAAAGACCCACTACACAAAACAACGAGGTATTACAAAAAGGCTGATTGGGAAGCCATCAGGGAACTCATCAGAGATACCCCATGGCAAAATATCTTTACTCTTCCAGCGGAACAGTGTGCAAATGAGACCACTGAATGGTTCAAAACTGCTATTGAAGCACATGTTCCCGCACGGAAATTCTATAGCAAGCCCCACTCTCCTCAATGGTTTACTTCTGCTTGTGAAGCTGTCATTTGGCAGATTCAACCGACATAAGTCCAGCTCAAATAAACAGAAGTTTATAGAAACTAGAAATAATTGTAAGAGAGTGATAGAGGCAGCTAAGACAGATTACTCTGAAACCACCAGAAAACGCATCGAAGCACAGAAATTAGGAACCCGGGATTTTTGGAAAATCTACAACAGCATAGTAAATAATGGACAGTCAACTATTCCCCCACTATCAAACAATCATGAGGTTGCTTGCACGGCAACTGACAAGGCTAATCTGCTTGCCAGTCGGTTTGCCTCAAACGCCACACTGAACTCGGTACACCACTCACTCCCTGATTTTCCTCTGCGAACAGACGCCACACTAGACGATTTGAAAATCACCCCTTCTCAGGTACATGCTATTATAAAAAACCTAGACACCTCAAAAGCATGTGGACCAGATATCATCCCGGCTGTGCTATTAAAAAAATGCTCTGCCGAGGTTGCTCCAGTTCTGTCCAAACTTTACAATAAATGCCTCAACGAATCTTGTTTTCCCGACTGCTGGAAAACCGCCTCTGTGGTACCAGTCTTCAAGAATTCTGATGAAAGAACTGACCCACTAAAGTATCACCCCATTAGCCTCCTCCCGCTTTTCGCCAAAATATTTGAGTCCTTAGTTAATCAAGCCCTAGTCCAGCACTTAACAGCTGCTAAACTCCTGACTGACAAACAATATGGATTCAGGCAAGCCCGTTCAATAGCAGATATCTTAACTGTAGTTTCTGGACGTATATACCGTTACTTGGATAAAACAGGGGAGGGGGGAGCGGTGGCCCTCGATATATCTAAGGCTTTTGACAGGGTATAGCACGATGGTCTTCTAAGGAAAATTAGATCATATGGAATCACTGGAAGAATTCATAACGTAATTAAATCCTTCTTAAGTAATAGAAAAATCAAAGTTGTCCTCGACGGTCGTACATCCAAACAATACGACATAAATGCGGGAGTGCCTCAGGGGTCTATCCTTGGACATCTGTTATTCCTGATATTCATAAATGACCTCCCTGATAAAATTGTTTCGGAGATGGGTATATTTGCTGATGACACCACTCTCTATAACAGATATGAGGGGAAAACAAATGAACACATATCCAAGGAAATGGCAGAAACACTAGAGGAAGACCTCCAATCCGTAGTGGAATGGGGACAAAAATGGTTGGTCACATTCATTGCTGCTAAGACTAAGCTTGTCTCCTTCAATAACTACAAGAAACCTTCTCTTCCACAAATAGCAAGGGCTAAGAACACATTACCTGAAAGTACTTCTTTTAAACTCCTCGGCCTAACGTTTACAGGGAATATGAACTGGAATAGATACATTGAGAGCATTGCCAAGGCTGCTGCAAGGAAGGTTGGCTCCCTCTACCGTGCTAGAAAACTACTTACGCCTGACAGTATCCTATACCTCTATAAGGCAACCATTCGCCCATGTATGGAGTACTGTTGTCACATCTGGGCTGGTGCATCTGCTTCTTGTCTCTCGCTCCTGGACAGGGTTCAAAAGAGAGTCGCCAACCTGATAGGTCCTGAACTGTCATCTAGGCTTCAGCCTCTGTCCCATCGACGAGATGTTGCATCCCTCTGCCTGTTCTACAAATACTTCAATGGTGAATGCTCTGACGAACTGCAAACACTTGTACCTCCTCGACGTAACTACCCCTGACAAACCCGACAAGCTACTAAGTCTCATCCCTTTACAGTAGAGATCCCTAGGTGCAAGAAAGCCTTTTACTCCAATAGTTTCTTCCCCAGAAATGCGGGTCTTTGGAACTCCCTTCCGAGATTCTGCTTTCCCAACTGCAATGATATGCAGAAGTTCAAGTGTAATGTTAACACACATCTTTCTACTCATCTCCCTTCATAATGACCCCGCTAATTAAGTCCCTAATAGTAGCCCCCTGCTTCAAAGTGGCACTGTGCCTTGTTTGGGGTAAAAATTGAATTTTAAAAAAAGTACACAAGGAGACATATCAATGGTACATATTGTGGAGAAATGCGTGACTTACCTGGATAGACCACGTGCGAGTCGGTCACCGAAAATAAATAAAAAGAAAGAAAAGAAACGGTCAAGACTCTTATTTATAGAGTAGTGATCACGTGAGTTAGAAGAATATGCAAATAGAGGTAAACGATTTTGCGATATAAAAAGCCTGTGTTGTTAAGAGGAGGGGCAGACTGTTGGCAGAAGTCAGTGCTGTCAGACGTGCTTTAGAGTTTTGTTATTATATGCTGTGTTCGATTGTTGGGAGAGAGAAAAGAGAAGAGGAGGAACCAAGAAGACATTCTGCAGATACTTGGCTTTGTGTTGGTTTTAAGCTATTTTGGGCGCTTGGTGTGCGGTGACTAACAATGGACAGATTCGACATTCGCTTAATACCCGAGTTCGACGGATCTACCACTGGACCGGCTGTCGTCGAATGGATTAAAAAGGCGGAGAAAATCTGTAAACTATGCAAAATTAAAGAACCAGCCACAGTTATCCCTTTGAGGCTAACCGGAGGGGCCTATGCAGTCTACCAACAACTCGGGGATGAACCAGACTGGGATGAAATCAAGCAGAGCCTGTATACAGCGTTTGGTACAGATCCATTTGTTGCGTGGCAACAGTTCACGAGCCGGACACTTCAACCCAAGGAAACAGTCGACGTGTACCTAGCCGTCCTGCGAAAATTTTCTGTACCGTTTGGTGGGGTCAACGATAAAATATTAAGCTGTGCTTTTTTGGTAGGCCTACCCGAGGAGGTCAGTAAACTGTTGCGGGCATCATCAAGAATCGATGAATTGTCAACTGATGAGTTATTGGCCCGAGCTCGAAACATCTGTAAGGAACAGGAACCAATTGCAGCAGCAGCTCGTTTTCGACATGGAGGCAATGTGGACTCTCTTCCAGATAGTAATAAGCATGCCACCCCAGTGTGCTATAAATGTGGGGAGGCCAATCATTTTGCTAAAGAATGCCGGAGTGATAGGAGAGGTGTATATCCACAATCAAAGAGACCAGTGCAATGCTATCGCTGCAATAAGTTTGGGCACATATCTCGCAACTGTTCGGGAAACGAAGTTGGGGGCAAGGTACTATCGCTACCCTTGCCCCCTGCCAACCAATAAACACAGGATTGCCTGTCATTAGCGTTAAACTTGATGATGTGCAGTGTTCAGCACTTATAGACACGGGGTGTTCCCGGTCTATAGTTAGTGCCCATTGCTGTCCGGTGTGGCGGAGGAACCCAGTCGGCGTTATGACCATCAATGGCTTATCACGGGTATGTTGTGGTGAAGGGACAGTCACAATCTGTACTGAGAATAGTGACACAGCTAAAGTTGACGTTCTGGTGATGCAGGAGAAACCCCTTGGCTACGACATGTTGCTTGGAATTGATGCAATACAAGCACTAGGAGGCGTTACAATCACAGCAGCTAGAGGTATCAGGCTTGGAGAAGGGAAAGACGTCAGTGCAGCCATGTCGATTGAAGAAAAGGACTTCTGTGCTACATTTGATGACAACGAAATGGTGTGGATTGCAAAGTGGAAATGGGCCATGGGCCAGGAACCAGATCGGCTGTGCAACACAATTCCAGAGTATGCAGTTTCTACCAAGAATAGGGCCGCATATGAAGAAGAACTTCAGATGTGGATTGACAATGGTTGGTTAATACCATACCCACAGGAACGTCTGGGACTACCCAAGGGATTAATTCCGCTCATGGCTGTTGAACAACCTACCAAAGAAAAAATTCGTCCCGTAATGGATTACCGAGAGTTGAATCGGCATGTTGATGCGTTTACCGGAAACGCAGATGTGTGCGCTGCTAAACTGAGAGAGTGGCGTCAAAAAGGGAGCAATGTAGCACCTCTGGATCTAAAGAGGGCCTACCTGCAGATACGTGTCCATGAGTCATTATGGCCGTTTCAGACAGTACTACTCAAGGGAAAACTATATTGTTTGACACGTTTGGGTTTTGGCCTAAACGTAGCACCCTTGATTATGACAACCATTATTAAAACTGTTTTGATGCAGGATGAGACCACAGCAAAAGCTGCTTCAGCCTACATAGATGGCATCTATGTTAATGAGGACATAATGTCTGCGGATGCAGTTCGAATAAAACTGAAAGCGTTTGGGTTAATAAGCAAAGACCCTAAGCGCCTAAAGGATGGAGTGCCCGTGCTAGGCCTCGAGGTCTGGGAGGAGGGCAATACGTTGCGATGGAAACGAGGGAGCCCACTTCCAAAGTTACCCAATGTATTAACAAGACGTACTGTGTTTTCTATCTGTGGTAAATTGGTAGGACATCTACCTGTCTGTGGATGGCTCCGATCGGCAACAGGAGTGGTGAAAAGACGAGTGACTACAGTAACAAAAGGATGGGACGATGTTGCGGATGATGATTCTCTCCAACAAATGATGGCTGAAATGTTGTCCAGAGTGCATAGGAATGACCCTGCCCGGGGTGAGTGGCAAGTGTCTGGAAACGAACTAAATGCATGGGTTGACGCAAGTTCGTTGGCTACAGGTGTCGTGTTGGAGCAACTAGGTGTTGTTGTGGAAGATGCATGCTGGCTTCGTCCGAAAAATGATGCCCAACATATAAATTTGGCAGAACTTGATGCCACATTAAAAGGTCTTAATCTCGCATTGCAATGGCAGACTAATGTTGTGCATCTCCACACTGACTCATTGTGTGTTTCCTATTGGTTAACCGACACCTTGACTGGAAAGGCTCGAGTTAAGACTAGAGCTGCAAGTGAAATGCTAGTACGAAGGAGACTAGCAATAATTAAGCGTCTAGTTGACGAATACAGCTTGCAGGTAGACATTACGTTAGTCTCGTCGATGCAGAATTTGGCTGATAGCTTGACTCGAGTACCAAAGAGGTGGATCGATGCAATGAGGCAGGGATCCGATCTTCAACAACAAACATGCGCGACTGTAACGGATCAATTAACACCTGACCAGATCCGTATGATACACCAGCAGATTGGACATCCTGGAATTCAGAGGACTGCATATTTTGTCCGAAGAGTATGCCCTGCAACTACAAAGGCATCAGTGAAAGCAGCCATACGTTCGTGTGAAGAGTGTCAGAGAATTGATCCGGCACCATCCCAATGGCAAAAAGGGAAGCTCGAGGTGGAGGGCAACTGGCAGCGAGTAGGGATTGACATAACACATTATGGGGACAAACATTTTTTGACCATGACGGATTGTGGCCCGACGCGTTTCACAATATGGCGCCTGTTGACACGACAGGATGCAGCCAGCATTATACAACAGTTGAGAGCCGTCTTTTTTGAACGTGGTGCCCCGATTGAAATTCTGACTGATAATGCCGCCACATTTCGATGTCAAGAATTTCAGAAATTCGTGCACGAATGGGGGATTAAAATGCACTATCGGTGTGCATATTATCCCGAGGGTAATGGTATAGCAGAATGGTGTCACCGCACCATCAAAAGAATTGCAGCAGGACGCAGTGCTCTATTCCAGAAGTTGTGTACTGGTATAATATAACACCCAAGGACAATGCAACACCAGCAACTGCACCAGCCAATGGGATTTACCAATATGAACAGCGTGTGAAAGGAGTTGATGCCATACCATCAGTGATGAGTGTTGTCAACACACCATATCAGGTGGGAGACCTTGTTTGGATAAAACCCCCGAATGCTGGGTGCACTACGAAATTTTTCCGGGGAAAAATAGACGAAATCATAAGTCCTCAGATCATGTTGATTGGTGGCATACCACGTCACGTAAAAGATATCCGCCCTTGTTATACCTCTTCTGATTCTGAGGACGATGAGGAGGATCACACACTGTTCAGAGATGATCCTGATCACTTACTGCCCCTTCAGGTGAGCATAGAAACACCACCAACAGAACCAGACGAGGGAATGATGGGACATACTGATGACAATAGTGAGGAGAGCGATGGACACAAGGAAGTAATGCCTCATCTAAATACTCGACAGAGACGAATACTGCCCACCCCCCGTGATTGCGAAACCCCGCGAGAAGGGATGATGGAGCATACCGAGGAGATGACGCCTCCGATTCTTCGGAGAAGTACCCGACAAAGACGGATACTGCCCCCCTGCCCTGATTGTGAGACACCGCCTATGGAACCACGAGACGGGATAATGGAACAGACTGGTAGTAATGATGGTGGTAATGAAGAAAACAGCAATGAGGAAGTGCTGCCCCCAATTCTTCGAAGGAGTACCCGCCAACGACGATTGCCCGCATGTCCTGTTTGTGATCATGAGATCAGGGGGGAGTGTGGAGAAATGCGTGACTTACCTGGATAGACCACGTGCGGGTCGGTCACCGAAAATAAATAAAAAGAAAGAAAAGAAACGGTCAAGACTCTTATTTATAGAGTAGTGATCACGTGAGTTAGAGGAATATGCAAATTGAGGTGAACAATTTTGCGATATAAAAAGCCTGTGTTGTTAAGAGGAGGGGCAGACTGTTGGCAGAAGTCAGTGCTGTCAGACGTGCTTTAGAGTTTTGTTATTATATGCTGTGTTCGATTGTTGGGAGAGAGAAAAGAGAAGAGGAGGAACCAAGAAGACATTCTGCAGATACTTGACTTTGTGTTGGTTTTACATATAATAATTTTTCCACGTGAACGAAACACATATGTTAAAAATGTACAGAAGTTTTTATATGTTGAAAGAATTAATTGTTAAGTTAAATGAGAATTTTGAACGCGGAATATACTGAAATAGTCATTCATTTGTATATGCTCTATTGTTATATATAACAAGCTTACAACTACTAATCAAAATAAGATTTACGTACACGAAAAGGGAATAGAATCGCTAAAGAGTATTTATATATATATATATATATATATATATATATATATATAGTAATTTATTAAATACATATGGCGAGTAAGCTACATTGAATATTCGGCGTTTCATCCACTCTAGGATTCGTCAGGCCTATGCGCATTGAGCACTTTTGAAGTAAATACTTAAAGTTTACGCATAAATATATACTTTTCTATATTAATTTTGTGTGAGTAAATTAAGTAGTTATGTATATATATATATATATATATATATATATATATATATATATATATATATGGATTCATCCATGTCCTATAATTTCAGCATCTTTATACACACAAGCATAGATTACAAATGTTAAGAAGACATTTCTGATGACACGATTAAGTTAAGCTAATTAATCTAGAACACAAACAAACAAGAGATAATATTCCGAGTGCTTCTGTTATTTTGTTTAATGGACGTGGTGTTTTATCATCCCTTCTGGGAAGCCGTGATCTAATGTATTGTTTTGTTATTTAATCACTAAAATATATTTTTATGGTAAACAGCTGATGATCCTTGAAGTAACATAAGGACCATTGGGAATTCATAAAAATGAATTGATTCAGGGATAGCAAGAGATTAATTGTAACACTTCGACGAAGGGCCAATTATTTTTTTTAATATTTATCTGTTTTATAGGGGTAAAGATTAAAATAAATTCAAATACACACACACACACACACACATATATATATATATATATATATATATATATATATATATATATATATATATATATGAAGAATAAAACATGTATAAATACATTTGAAGCCAAAACTGCAACGCGAATTTTTTTAATAAAATAAACAGGTGTTTATTTTAAAGAAATATATTTCGGAGTAAGACTCCTTTATCAATCTTTTTTTTTCTACTCTACTTCATGATGTAGTGGAAGATAGTTCGATGAAGAGTCCACGCGTTGCAGTTTTGGCTTCAAATGTATTTATACATGTTTTATTCTTCAGATTTCACTCAACGCTTCTAACGGATATACACAAAAATAACTAACCAGATTTTCAAAAATGCGCGACCACGCGTCACCTATCCGGCTTCATTAAAACCCCGCAGTTAAAACATCACGTGGACTCTTCATCGAACTATCTTCCACTACATCATGTCGAGGAAGAAGAGAAAAAAAAAGATTGCTAAAGGAGTCTTACTCCGAAATATATTTCTTTAAAAATAAACACCTGTTTATTTCATAAAAAAAATTGCGTTGCAGTTTTGGCTTCAAATGTGTTTATACATGTTTTATTCTTCAAATTTCACTCAACGCTTCCAACGGATATACACATAAATAACAACTCATATATATATATATATATATATATATATATATATATATATATATATATATATATATATGATTTTCAAAAGTAAAACTAAGACAGAGAAACAGAGATAAAAAAGGAACTAACCAAGTTATGTGCTCATCTTCCGGATGAATTAATTGAAGAAAATATTTTCTTCAATTTATTAATCCTGAGGAAGTCTAAAAATAAAGACGAATTGTTGATGAACATATAACTTGTTTTATATCTCTCTATCTTATTGAAATGCTATTTTTAGAATTCTTATCATATATATATATATATATATATATATATATATATATATATATATATATATATCAATCGCTAATTATGGATATAAGTTGATTAAATGGTCAATAATTTCATGTCTTATACGGAAAAAAACAGCTCAACAAAAAGGAGCATTCTAGATTGTGACAATAATATATTAAGAAAGTCTTCTTCCGTAATCAAGGGATGAACATATGAACTGTTGAATCAGAACGTATACATATGATTACTAACATTTGATTATGACAGGATTCTGTTGCTTTGCAACTTGCATGCAACCATTTCTACTATTAAAAAAAAAGCAGCTCTGACCGAGTACGCTTAAGGGATATAGGTAAATAACAAGATCAAATGTACATATAACGTATTTATGTCAATTTATTTATAGAATAGGATCATCTAGTGGAATGTATTGATAAAATATAAAGTTTCAGCTTTTAATGTCGACAGCAATGAAAATGATAAAATAAAAATATTAAAAAAAACAAGATGTGTTGATTACATCGATATTTCTATATGTTTGGTAAACTCTGGACAACCTAACTATTTCTATAGAAATATATACGCCTATTGCTTTTTTAATTAGAAATCTTCATATATACATAATTCATAATGAATTTTAGGTGTTTCTGTTTAATATCAATACATCAATCGAACTTTTTGTCAATCTATTTATAAATCAATATCTCCTTTCATATATCAACTGCATCTTCACGCACAAACACACACACACACACACACACACACACACATACGCACACGCAGACATAGTCATCCACACGCAGTACTGTTTCGTTGTATCATAACTCATCGGCGCGGCTAGACTAGCACCTTTCTCGATTATATATATATATGTATATATTAATACATACATATACATATATATATATATATATATATATATATATATATATATATATATAATAGCAAATAGTTAGTATGGTAAAATCACTTTGAAAAAGAGTTAAAAACATATTTAATTTGAAAAGGAAACACTAATTAAATGGATAGTCCTTAATCCGCGGAGTTTCGAAGAAATACTTTCCTTCTGATCAGAGGGTAGGATTTAGCAAAATGTGGGATCGGATTTTGCTTGCAAAAATATTTGATGAAACTGCAAGTAAGTCAAAGATCTTACTTGATAACAAAAAATAAAGCAGATGGAATAGGGTGAAGAAAAAAGTGATTTCTCGTGAATGGCTAGTCTGGTGAAAGGTAAAATATCAAATGACGATAGCATCCAAAAATGCAAATCCAAGAAAGTTAGTTAACTTTCTATTCGCACAAGTCAAATCCAAGGGAATCGCGTAATTGGAAGATGGTCCAAAATAATTAAAAAGGCAGAAATCCGTGGAATAATTCACAAATAGGTACAAGGAAATGGGAAAAGAATTCCAATAATATTATTAAAAGAAAGATAAAATGTGCGTTAGACTCGGCTGCCGAGGCAAGGCGTAATTAAGAATATATATATATATATATATATATATATATATATATATATATATATATACAATCAATCATTCAATCTATCTATTTACTCATTGATCGGCTAATCTATCAATACATCTATCTATCTATTTCTCCTCTCTTGTTCTGCCTATATATATCTCTCTCTCTCCCTCTTTCTCTGCATCTGTGATTGTCTCTTTATCTATTGATCTGTCTGCCAAGTTATATATATATATCATATTTATCTCTCAATGCACCAACTATTTACCCAACACTCATTCTAGCTATCTATATCTATCTATATCTATCTATTTAAATATCTATCCTGGTGCTACCAGATCTGGCTGGCCGAAGATATTGACTTCCCCAGCCGAAATGCACATAACATTGATGCTTTTTATTTTTCTACTTACTTTTGCAAAAATTTAACTCTGCTCTGCAAAACCAAAACAAAAAACAACAATCCCCCTCTTTTCCTCCTTCTCATCTCCCCTTTCACTTTTTACCCCCCTACCGAAATTAAAATATAATAAACAGTAATACTGTAACACTTTCCCCTCTCACATTGCAAAAGTCATTCATGTTCTGCACGGCAGGGAACAAAAACGAAAAATCCACTTTAAAACAACAAAACTGAACTCTACAAAGTAGCAATTGAAGATACACAAGCTTGAAGGATTAAAAAAAAAACTTTCTACAAAATAACTGGATGCAATATGAATACTATTTTCAAAATAACTGTATTCAGCATTAAATAACCCGAAAAGGGTTGATATACCGTAAAACAACCAAACGAGTTCGACAAATAAATATTCGAAAATATAAAGAACCGGAAGCATAAAATCTGTTCCCAAAATAACTGGATGCAACATTAAACAACCCGGACATAACCATACCATCATAGTCATCATTCGAAACGTTTGTCAGTATATTTATCAATCGATATCTCTTTACATGTATCAATTCTATGTCGACACACAAACAAATGCGAAAGCACACACACACACACACACACACACACACACACACACACACACACACACACATATATATATGTATTTACAATCATTTTCTCATTCAATCCATCTATATATGTATTCATCTGCTTATCTGTCAATCTATCTATCTATTTATTCCCTTTCCCTCTCTCGCTCTCTCTCTCTCTCGCCCTCTCTTTCTATCTCTGCCTACATACGTGTGTTTATCTATATATTAAGAATTATCCTGTTATATATATTCTGTTTATTTATCAATCCATTTACCTATTTAAGAATCATTCTATCTATGTATGTATGTATGTATGTATCTATCTATCTATCTATCTTGTACTTTTTTTTTGTTACAGAAATTATACGGTCATAGTCATGGATGCCGCAAGTCATCTACAATTCCCTCCTGAAATATAAATCTATGAAACAGAGAAAGCATAACCCAAAAAGAATGAATACAATAAAATGATGACCCACTGAGATAAACAAATATCATTCTCAGATAAAAGTTACGAGGAAAACGGAGAGCGGGAAATAAAAAAAAAGAAGAGAAAAACACAGGAGATATCCCCTCCCCTCAGTCGCCAATGGAATTCACCCCATCCCTCAAAAAGTAATAAAACAAAACGATGACGGAACTAAATCAAATCAAATCTATGTACACAGGATTATACAAAAATTAATAATCAAACGTTAAGTGATGTGAAACAAAAATTATCCTCTAATTTGAACGCATTAGCCTCAGAGAGTGCAAATAGAAATGTGGCCCATTTATTTTGTGTAGATAGAGAATCCAGATTTTTTTCTAGAGCGACTGAGTAAGCCTTCCTACTTTAGTTACACACATAGGAATATACAATACGCTTAAACATGATATTTTAATTTTTATGCCTAGGGCGTATGTATTAATATAGAACCATCTCTCTATTGAATATTTACGAGGAATAATTTGTCCAGTGAGCTAATTCACAAAGACATAATAATGATAATGTCGTTCATAAAATTCGTAAATACCCCCGACAAACCCGACAAGCAGTATAATCCCAACACTTCACAGTACAAATCTCTAGATGTAAGAGAAACTTCTACCCCCGTAGTTTCTTCCCCAGAACCGCTAGACTTTGAACTCCATGCCAGGTTACTGCTTCCCCAACTGTACTGACATGCAGAATTTCAAGTGTAAGATGAACCGATATCTTGCTGCCCAACTCCCCACCTAGTAGCTGTGTCCCTAATAGTAGCCCCCTACATCAAAGTGGCAATGTGCCTTGTTTGGGGTGAAAATGTAATTTTAAAAAAATATCCGTCTGTGTTTGTTTACAATATCATATCAGCTGATATTTAGGCTTGACAATTTTTAAAATAGTCTTTTTTTTCTTTTATAGATAGAGAAGAAGAATTTTTATAATGAAATATTTTACGTTACACCGGCCAGGATTACATCGGTGCAACATAAAATATTTCCCTGTGAAAACTGTTTGAAGAACGAATACTATTTTTAGAATCGTATTTTTTTTTTAGTTTTCGATAAATATCGAATGCATTTCTTAACAAACATATCTAAGAACACCACCAGATTGATAATTTACCTTTGCGTGAAATTTGCAAAAGATAGGCTCAGCTGTTTCGGAACAGATTTGGAAGGGACCCGTATACACAAACAACCTTACTTTTATATATTAGTCGAGATAGTCATAGAAATAGAGATAGACATAGAAATAAAAATAGACATAGAAATAGAGATAGTCATAGAAATAGAGTTAGACATAGAAATAGAGATAGTCATTGAAATAGAAATAGTCATAGAAATAGAGATAGACATAATAAATTCAGAAAATCTTTTTTTATAAGATCACGTTAAGTTGTTTGGGAGAATATTTGCAATTCGATAGTGTATAAAACATCTCAATTCATTTGTATTTATCGTTTTAAGTATCACTGCATCAGAGTATATTCACGATTTCTGCGTTTGTTTTCAATATCTATATAATTGAATTCATTATATATTTAGGAATTCTTAGCGATAATGCAATGTTCTATAGAAAAACTGGGTAACATAAAAAAAACAAAATAAAATCATTTTTCATTCGAGTTGCCCCCTTGCAATTTGGTTTTGTTATTTTTATAAACAGCAATGCGCATGGATATCAATCATCTGTGTCGTAAAACCTTTTTTCACCAATATTAACAATTAGTATAGATATCCCGAAAAATTGAGTCATAGGAAAGCCTTTTAAAATATCTTAGTGACCCCTGAAAATTGAACCTTTTTATGGTCTACGGACCCACCGTCAAACCCACGGTTCGGATTCGTGTAATGCAGAGAACCCCTCTTTTCCTCAGTAGAGAAAATGAAGCGCGTTTTCAACATCCAGAGAAAGTCGCAGGTTGCAGCGACCGAAACATTGTGCCAATAACAGCCAAGATGAGAATAGTACTCCTATTAATCAAGATAACACAAGCAAAAACTGGGCTTGTTTAACAATCCACAGAGGTACGTAAAAACCAAATTTATACCGAATAAATGTTATAAAAATCAAGATAGTTCCATATCTAGAAGAGTGTTTACTGATTGTAGTCTATTCAAAACATTTGTTCGATTCGAAAAAATATAGTGTCATGATTTAGAAAAAAAGCAGAAACATGGCCAAGAATTGAACGTAAATATTTGATATTTTGAGAATAGCATCAAAATTTAAAAAATAAATACAAAATATTAGAAACCCACACAATATATGTCACAATGCTATATATATATATATATATATATATATATATATATATATATATATATATATATATATATATATATATATACACTTGTGCCCGATATTATTCATACCCCTCAGATCTTTGAGATTTCTATAAGAATATTGCTCAAACCAGAAGGTAGACAATATTAAAGGGATTTCAAACAATAAATCAAGCATAAGCATTTAATTTAAACTCAACAAATAAATAAATTATGCAAGTTTGAAACATTATACAAAGAAAAACAATAATGGCACTAGTTCAAAATTATTCATACCTCTCTTACTAATAGTCAATAGCATGTCCTTTATTCTTAATAACTGCCTGTAACCGTTTTGGATATTTCAACAAGGTTTTTACAAGCATCAACACTGATTTTTGACCATTCTTCAATGCAGTAGTTCTCCAAATCCCTCAAATTTCTAGGTTTCCGCTTTTTAACCTCAGTTTTCAATATGTGCCAGAGGTTTTCGATAGGGTTCAGGTCGGGACTCTGGCTAGGCCATTCTAAAACATTAATTTGATTATCCTCAAACCATTTCTTGACTATTTTGGCAGTATGTTTTGGATCATTATCCTGTTGAAGGACCCAGTTTGGTCCTAAATGGAGCTTCTCCGCATCCTGTCTAATGTTTTTCTGGAGTATTTCCAAATATTGCTCCTTCTTCATGGTTCCATCTATCTTGACCAAACTACCTGGACCACTAGCCGAAAAGGAGCCCCAAAACATTAGGCTACCACCACCATGTTTCACCGTGGGTATGGTGTTCTTTGGGTTGTAAGCTTCTCCTTTCTTCCTCCAAACGTAAGAAGCATCCATATGGCCAAACAATTCAATTTTTGTTTCGTCAGTCCACAAAATACTTGAGAAAACGGACTCTGGAGAATTCACATGGGTCCTAGCAAACTTTAGACGTGCTGCAAGGTGTTTTCCGGTGTGCAATGGAGTCCTTCTTGGTCTACTTCCTTTCAGACCATTTTCATGCAGAGTCCTTTGCAATGTTTGCCTTGATATTTTTATGCCAGAAGACTCCAGATTTTCTAAAATGTCCTTAGTAGTGGTGGTTGGATTTGCATTAACACTTCTTACAATATTCCTGGTGGCTCTAGCAGACAGTTTCCTTTTCCTTCCTCTACCAATCAAGTTGTTTGTTGTGTGGTGGCTCTGGAATTTTTTGATTATGCTCTGTACTGTTGCTGTAGGGACCTCAAATTTCTTGGAAATTGACTTGTAACCTAAACCATCCTTATGTAAATTCACAATTTTAGTCCTAAGATCATTACTAAGCTCTTTTTTCTTCCCCATTCTAATAATTTTTATTCTTTTATTGGTTTTCAGTTGATATCATTTTAATTTCTAAAAAATGCAAAAAAAGAAATGAAATTAATCAAAGGTTGTATAAAAGCATTCAAAATAAGAATCAAACAGGAAACAAACAGTCAGAAACTCGATTAATACTGAAAAAATAAGGGGGTATGATTATTTTTGAACATTGCAGATTTTATAAATAGCTGTATATTTCTTTTATTACAAGTATCCCGAGATTTTAAAATGACAAAAATGATCAGAAGAGGTTTATTAAGAATATGTATCAATATGGACGTAAGCAATAAATTCTTACAAAGTTACACCTAATAAACTCAATTTTCAAGGGGGGTATGAATAATATCGGGCACAAGTGTATATATATCATAAAATTATTTATTTTATTACACATTACAATGCTATTTTATATATATATATATATATATATATATATATATTATAAAATAACTCATATTACACACCCAAAACACACACATACTCACACACACAAACACACACACATACTCACACACACGCACACATTCTCACACACACACACACACATATATATATATATATATATATTAAAGGAACTGCATCTGTGTGCATGTATGTGTGCTTTAGTTCATTTTCCATGGACTCGAAAACGGTTGCGCCGCTTTTTATGCAATTTTATACGAATATACTTTATTTGCCTGTCAATGATTTGAGCTAGTTTTTTTTATCTGAATAATTTCGTTAAGTATCAATAATCGATAATCATAAAAATCCGATAAAAGTAGGAACAGACGATTTGACAAAAGTTAACAGCTTACAAAGCTTTATATCACAAGTGCATGGGAAGTTTTATTACCACACTAGCCGAAAAGAACGACATAAAAATTAAGAGTAGATTCTTTGATATGACATGCCTGCGTTCGAAATGAATGTTTGTTTCAAGCAAACTTGTACCATGATAATTGAACTTTTCATTTCAGACTAAAATTCAAGCTATTATCATCGTGCAAGCCGTAAGGTCAGACATATCAAATCAGCGCTACGCTCTTTGATATGACAGGGTCGCGTGCTAAATAAATGTTGTTGTTTAAAGCACAATTGAAACATCTTCCTTGACTTTTGCAGTTGAAACTATATTAAAAGCCATTATATGCAAAATGAAAAAATAATAATTTCATAAAATCAACAGTATGTTCTCTACAGGACAATGTAGACTGTAATATATTTGGGCTAAGTCAGTGCGGGTCAGTATGTGAAGCGCCTTCCCGGTGCAACGTGATGGTCCCCGAAATAGATACGCAATGAAATCGATTTTATTTTAAAATGGGTTATTTCACTGAATCTGATGACAATGAAAATTTGGGAGAGTGAAATATTAGTTGATCATTATGTGATCTTGGGCAAAGCCGGGTTTCCCTGCTAGTATACATTAATATATAATATAATATTTACTTTACTTCTTGATAATCTATACTCACACATATCTATCTATCTATCTATCTATCTATCTATTTATCTATCTGTCTATCTCACTCTTCTCACTCTGTCTCTCTCTCTGTCTCTCTCTCTCTCTCTCTCTGTATATATATATATATATATATATATATATATATATATATATATATATATATATGTATATATATGGAACATTTCTGTAAAAGACTGAGGATGCTACAGACGACCAAGAAACGGCCAAGTAGCTGAAACAATAATGTAACTAAACAGAAAGATACGGTAATAAAAAATAAAACGTATATATATATATATATATATATATATATATATATATATATATATATATATATATATGACTTTAACAGCTGAATTTTCGCCCGAAGCCAATTAAAAAGCTTGCGCAATGTCGGAATACACTTTATGTACAATTTCAAATATGTAAACCTTAAATTTGCTGAGTAATTTGTTAGAGACCGCAGAGGTAATTTTTTTTTAAATTTGACCCAATTATGACCAATAGACGTTTATTGTTTTGGGCTCAAATCGTATTAAAACGTTTGATCCATGTCCAACTAACCTTCAACTAAAATTTCAAGTGTTTACGCCCACAATTGGCGAAGGAGTTTGATAGGGGTTTTTAAAGGTCAAATCGTTGAATTGTGACCCCTGACAGACAAATTTCTGACAGAAAACTGATGAAAAATAGATGTTCACAAATCTTAATTCTCTTTAGGTCAAAACTCGAGTCTGTAGACTGAAAATTGACGAAGTAGTTTCATACAAAATGAACACACACATACACACACATACACACAGACGATTACAGTTTTTCATATATATATATATATATATATTCAGATTTGACGTGTTCAAAAGTGGGGACTAATGAAGACAAGATGGTTGTTAGATAGTGCTAAAATGAGAATGAGAGCAAGAGAGAAAACTGGTGTAGATATTGTTCGCCGTAAATTTCTTTCTTTTCGGCATGAAGAGAAATGTAAAAAGCGAGCGAGAAACAGAGAGTTGGGAAGAATATATACAGTGAGATAGATAGATAGTAAGATGGATGGATAGATAGGTGGATAGATAGAGAGAGAGAGAGAGAGAGAGAGAGAGAGAGAGAGAGAAGAGATGAAAAATTGATGAGATATTGTTCGCCGTGTAATATTCTTTTAATGCCGAAGAGAAAACAACAAACATTTCACGGCGCCAACATTCTCTAGAAAAGTTTTATTTCTTTTTTCTCTCTCCCTCTTCCCTCTTTCTCTCTCTCTACCTCTCTCTTTATATATTATTATTCCCAACTTTCTCTTGCTCTCTGTCTATGATTTTTCGTTCGGTTTTTACATTTCGGTTTATGCCAAAGAAACATTTAGGGCGAACAAGTTTTTATTGCTTCTCTCTCTCTCTCTCTCTCTCTCTCTCTTTCTCTCAATCTTTCTCTGTACAAATTCTTCCGACCTCTCCCTTTTTCCCTATTCCCCTCCTTTGCTCGCTCTCTCTCTCTCTCACTTTATTTCTACATTTCTCTTCTGCCGAAATAAAACAAAATACCGCATACCGACAATCCTCTCTTTCTTTCTTTCTCTCTCTCTCTCTCTCTCTCTCTCTCTCTCTTCTGCTCGCTAGCTTTTTACATTTATTTTTCTGATGAAATATAAAACTCATTTCACGGCGTCAACATTTTCTGCAATAGTTTTTATCTCCTCTCTGTCTATCTCTTTCTCTATCTTGCACGCTCGCTCGCTTTCTATATTTCTCCTTATGCTGAAAATAAAAAACCATTTTACGGCGTCAACACTATCTACAGCAATTTTTATTTCCTCTATCGTTTAATACATAGGTAGAGCTAGCTAGTAAGTTATAAACATATATATGACGATTGAGCTACACAGAATATTCCGCGTTTCATTCTCGTGAGAATTCGTCAGTCTTATGCGAAAACTTGTGGTTATCGTGCATTTATATAAAGGCACATGCTATTGAAATTTCTAGTTAGCCAATCATCTTCATAGTTGTTACCGCACCAACCCTAATCAGTCAATGGGCGGGCACTTACAGGACAAAAGTGCAGTTGACCTTAAAAATGTTAAAATGTATCGATTCTTCAAGTTGATGAACTCATTTTACTAATTGCTGAGCAAGTGTAATTGTGACGTAGTCGTTACATGTAAACACTCGAGGCGAACACGTTATACGTAG
Organism: Euprymna scolopes; assembly: GCF_053919585.1. Lineage (NCBI taxonomy): Eukaryota > Metazoa > Mollusca > Cephalopoda > Sepiida > Sepiolidae > Euprymna > Euprymna scolopes. The sequence goes on along the minus strand of NC_136484.1, from coordinate 38,143,419 downwards.
ACAGTCGCAAGGAAACAAAGATAAGGAAGGAATTAGACTCGATCTTTTTGCAGTTGAAAGGACAGATATGTAATCACTAATACTTCCAGAGTAACTCCTTGTCTCTCTTACTTGCTTAACAATACACTGCCGTGTCGAACACGTGGTACTCTGTCTTTGTCCGTCCATTTTTAGGACACGTCTTTCTTGGTCTTTATAGGGGCACAGTAGTAGTAGTAGTAATAGTAGGAGGAGGAGGAGGAGGAGGAGGAGGAGGAAGAGGAGGCGCGCTAGGAACAATACCGAAACACTTTGAAAAAAGAATGGGAGCGATTGGAATCGGAGAGATGACTGAGAAGATACAGCAGATAACAATAATGAAATCTGCAGAAATATTAAGGAAACCTCTTTAATGGGGAGACTAACACTACATATAAACTACACACACACTTGACACAGAAACGGATGCAGATGCAAAACACAAAGGAACATCACATTAAATCATCAGACAGAAAATGTATACGTGTAACTTTTTTGTGGGTGTGTCACCATAAACGGGCACCACACCAAATAATGAGAGTGAAGGAGGATAGAAAGACCGAGGAGAGGACGCAAAAATTAGACATTTGCTGGCTAAGTGCAAAGGGTATTGGAACCTTGAGGAGGCGTATTGCCACCAAAATTTTAGCGAAGAACAATAATCGCCGCCAACGAGCAATCAATGCTAAGCGCTGTTACGATAACGCAAATTCTTTTGCAAAGGTTATCCAAAGATTTGGAGAGTACTGAAAGTCTGGGAAGACTTGTTGTAACTTCGACTCCAGGGAACACAACAGGTTGTGTTTTGATGTGTGCTTGTGTGAATACTCCTAGTGAGCATATAATAATAATAATAATAATAATAATAATAATAATAATAATAATAATAATAACATTAATAATAATAATAATAATAATAATAATAATAATGATTCACTGTTTATTGTACTTGATATAAGCTGGAATCTAAAATAATTTGTAATTATATTTTATTTCATTATCGAATACATTGCCATGTCTCATGATTTCTGTTCGATTTCACCTAAAATCTATATAAGTGAACATGTGTGTATCAGTACATTTCCCTACCAAATAACTCTGTCAGTTCAAGAAATCAGAGTTCAACGATTTGTGATCACTTGCTAATGCCAAAAGTTACTCAATAATAAATGTTAAATTAGTAGATATTAAGATGGATAATATTAAAGAATTAAACACCTTGAAAATATATTAAGATAGATAATATTTAAGAATTGAAAAAATATATATCTATAAAAGTAGAAATGCCTATGTTCGTCAATGTGTGTCTATCAAATGACTCTGTCAATTTTTGGTCTCACGATTTGACATTAGGAGTATTGAGACTTGAAACATCTTTTTAATCGATTTTCAGCAAAAAATTTGGCTGTCACAGGGTAAAAGTTCAACGATTTTACCTTTAAGACTTCTATCAAATTCCCTCGCCAAGTTTTGGTTTAAAAATTTGAAATTTTAAATCTAATCAGAGAAGCCCCATGGCGAAATATCTTTTCACGTCCTGCTAAACAGTGCGCAAATGAGACCACTGAATGGTTCAAAAAGGCAATTGAAGCACAGGTTCCCACGCGCAAATTTTATAGCAAGCCTCACTCTCCCCAAGTGTTTACTTCTACTTGTGCAGCTGCCAAAGCACAAGAGCAGCATGTGTACCGCAGATTTAACCGACATAAGTCCAGGTCACATGGACAGAAGTATATAGAAGCCAGAAGCAACTGTAAGAAAGAAATAGCGACAGCTAAGAGAGAATTTACTGAAACCATAAAAAACAAAACAAAATAAAAACGAATCAAAGCACAGAAATCAGGAACCCGTGAATTCTGGAAAATCTGCAAGTGTCGAAAATAATGTGCAATCAACAATTCCGCCACTATGCAACAATCACGAGGGTGTTTGCCAAGCAATCGAGAAGGCTAACAGGCTTGCCAAGTCGGTTTGCCTCCAATTACACACTGGATCGTGTTAACCACACCCTCACTAACTTTCCTTTCCGGACAGACGCCACATTAGACGATATGAACATCCCCCCTGCTCAGGTGCATGCTATCATAAGAAATCTTGACACTGCAAAAGCATGTGGACCTGATCTCATCCCGGCTTTGCTATTTAAAAAGTGCGCCGCCGAAGTAGCTCCAGTTCTCTCCAAACTTTACAACAAATGCCTTAATGAATCTTGCTTTTCTGCCTGCTGGAAAACTGCTTTTGTGGTAATGGTTTTAATAATTCTAACGAAAGTACTGACCCAGTAAATGATCGCCTCATTAGCCTCCTCCCACTTTTCGCCAAATTATTAAAGACCATAATGAACCAAGCTGTAGTCAATCACCTTACAGATGCTAAACCTCTTACTGACCAACAATATGGATTTAGGCAAGCCCGTTCCACGGAAGACATCCTGCTTTTAATCTCAGAACGTATATACCATTCACTGGACAAAGCGGGAGAGGGTAGAGCGGTAGCTCTAGATATATCAAAGGATTTTGACAGGGTAAGACATCAAGATCTTCTCAGGAAAATCAGATCATACGGTATCACTGGAAGAATACTTAACCTAATTAAAACCTTCTTAAATAAGAGAAAAATCAAGGTTGTTCTCGACGGTCGTACATCTAAGCAATATGATATAAATGCCGGAGTTCCTCAAGGGTCCATCCTTGGACATCTATTATTTCGAATATTCATAAATGTCCTCCCTGACAAAATTGTCAGTGAGATGGGTATATATGCTGATGACACCACGCTCTATAACAGACACGACAGAAAAACAAATGAACACTTATCTAAAGAAATGGCAGAAACACTAGAGGATGACCTCCGATCTGTAGTGGAATGAGGAAAAATGGATGGTCACATTCAATGCTACGAAGCCTACACTTGTTTCCTTCAATAATTACAAGAAACCTTCTCTACCGCCAATATCAATGGCTCTTTATCTGAAAGTACACCATTTAAATTCCTCGGCCTGATGTTCACAGGAAACATGAGTTGGAACAATTACATTGAGAGTATTGTCAGGACCGCTGAAAAGAAGGGAGGTTCTCTCTACCGTGCTAGAGAGCTACTAAAGTCCGAAAGTATCCTGTACACCTCTAAGGCAGCCATTCGCCCTTGTATGGAGTATTGTTGTCATATATGGGTTGGTGCATCTGCTACTAGTCTCTCGCTCCTAGACAAGGATTTAAATAAATAGAAAACAGGGGTTTCAATATGACTATCAAAACACACAAAAGAGAAACGACTTTATAGGAGTATATATATATATATATATATATATATATATATATATATATATATATATATATGCTCCTATGAATTCGTTTCTCTTTTGTGTGTTATGATATTCGTATTAAAACGCCTCTTTTCTATTTATTTAAAAAGAAATTACAATATTCTTATATATGAGTCGTAGAATTGCATTTACTAGCAAAAGATCTAGCTGATTCGCATATTCTTTTAAACATTCATTTTAATTAATTCCCTATTAGTTTTTTTTCTCAGTTTTCTTATCGAATGATCATCTTTAGTTAACTATTACGTGTAATTATATTCATGCAGATATTCTACATGATTTATACTTGCATAATATTTGCGTAGAAAGTGTTCAGTAAACACAAAATTGTTTTCATATATATTTATCTATGCGTATATATTTTTGTTTTTCTATCTATCTATCTATCTATCTATCTATCTATCTATCTATCTATATATGTATATGCATATATATATATATCAGTGAAAGTGGCTGTGTATGTGTCTGTGTATCTGTGTGTCTGTGTACATTTCCCTACGCAATAACTCTGCCAATTTTTAGTCTACAGACTCGAATTTTGATATAAAGGTTACTGCGATTTGGGAAAATTGATGTGATCGGTTTTGGGCCAGAAATTTGGCGATTAAGGGGCCAAAGTTCTACGATTTGACCTTTGAGATCATCACCAAACTCCTCCGACAATTTTGGGTCTACGCACTTGAAATTTTCGATATGGGTTCATTGGACATGGGTCTAACTTAATAACTTGATTTGAGTCAAAAACAATACATTTTAAGGGGTCATAATAGGGGTCAAAGTTTAAAAAAAGAATTGACCTCTGCAGTATCTTTCAAATTACTCAGACAATTTCTGGTCTAAATATTTGAAATTTTACATAAAGGGTATTCAGAGATAGGGCAAGTCTTTTCATCAGTTTGGGTCGAAAATGTTTGTTACCAATGTATAAATGTATGTATGTATGTCTGTTGGCATGTCTGCCTTAAACTTTTAATAGAGGCGACGGATTTTACCAAGATCAGTATCGTTTTAAAGATCGATCTTTCATACGACAATATCGAAAAATTGGCTAAAAACATTAATATCTTCCCCTTCAACTACGCACTTTTTCGCCGATATTTTTTAAAGGTAACCTCTCCTTTAGATTGTTTAGCCTTCATTTAAAAAAAATGTCGCTTCCGGTTGGCGGTGGTCGTAACAGCATAAACGTTAGGTTTTACTCCCTTCTTTTCCTCCTTTGCGGTACGGGTTCGAGCCTGCCTTCCTACTACCACTTATTTTTTCTGAACATATCATCCAAACACCCGGGCAACGCCGGGCTCAAATGCTAGTATATATATATATATATATATATATATATATATATATATCAGTGAACATGTCTGTGTGTGTGTGTCTGTGTGTGTGTCTGTGTGTGTTTCTGTGTGTGTGTGTGTCTGTGTGTGTGTCTGTGTACATTTCGCTACGCGCTAACTCTGTCAATTTTTAGTCACAGACTCGAAATTTGATATACAGTGTACTAAGATTTGGGAAGATCGATGTGATCGGGTTTCGGCCAGTAATTTCTCTGTAACGGGATCAACATTCAACGAATTGATCTTTGAGAACTCTACCAAACGCCTCCGACAATTTTTAGTCTCAACACTTGATATTTTAGATATTGGTTCCTTGGACATGGATCTAACTTAATAACTTAATTAGAGCTCAAAAAAACATTTTAAGCGGTCATAATAGGGGTCAAAGTTTTAACAAATTCCGATTTTTTTTGTTTTTGTTTTTTTGCTCAGCATACACCTCCAAACATCCGGGCAATGCCGGACACCCATTGCTAGTGTATATATATATATATATATATATATATATATATATATATATATATATATATATATATATATACACTGACACATACGCAGGCACACACGCAAACAAAGCAAAGCAAACTGGTGTGCCGTCTTCCTCCGGCCATCCAGTGCGTCCCCCGGGTTGCGGATGGGGGCACCCCCTCTACTTATGTAAAGTAGGTAGAGGGAAGCTTCGAATAACCAATAAGAAGCCGTGGACAATGAGGAACAACCATGAAAAATGCCAAACAAAAGCAACTCAAACTGGACGGCCGTCGCCCAGGATAAAAAGGGCCCCTCAACCTGTTCACGCACCAGGCAGGAAGAGGAAAGAAATGGTGTGAACCTTCTTGCCTAAAAAGGTGGTACCCCAATCACCCCAGAGGTCACACAAGGACAGCAACCAGTCCATGATCAAGATGGACCAATCGTCCTTCCTCCAGCCCGCTTGACAGATCCCAAAAGAAACAGGAGGGGGATTAAAACCCATCCATGGTCTGTCGAGCAAAAGAAGATCCTTCTGCACTGCTACCACTACTCAAGGTTTGAGAAATGGGGACGCAGCTCAGGAAAGATACTAACCGAGGCTATAAATCATCAAACCTCCCAGCAGAGAAAAAGCACACACCTTTACACAACCTGCGATCCCTCATCTCACAGATGGGAAGATATATTCCACAAGAGGACGTAGATACCATTAGATGTGAGGCTTTGAAGACTGCAGAAAAAGACTACCAGAAAGTAGAGGATGAGGAAACAAAACTTCGACAGGAGGTGGTATGGGAAAGGGAAGAGAGGTGGACACTTATATGGGCAACGGATTATGCTAAACAAAAGCATAAAAGACAAAAAGAAAGAACAGCAGCCTGGAGGGGGATCTTTTTTCATTTTTATCCTGGAAAAGCAAGCATCCCTCCAGGGAAAATTGCATCACAACGATATAACAGCCTGAAATTGTTAACCACAAGAGAACTAGACTACATGTCTTCAAAAATAACAGCTCTTTTGGTGAACAAAAGATGTCCCCTGGAAAACCCAATAAAAATTCCCACAATAGACTTACTCCAACAACAACCACCAATTTTACCATCAGAACCCATCCAAATATCCCAGCACATGCCCAGCTCTCCTGGAACTCTTGCGCCACTAGAATCTCTGCATGACATGGCACCTGCCTTCACAAACTCTCTGCTGGAAACCCCAAAAACACCAACACAGGAATCTACATCACCTACCAGGATACCACCACCTGCATCACCGCCACAATCACATAGACACTCACCACCATCATTTGTACTCCCAGAAGCAGATGATGAACAGTTAGCTTTGGAGGAGGAGCTCAGCAACACAATTGAGGAGGTGAGGTTTATGAGAATGAAGGACAGACCACGTTTGCCCAAGATCCAAGCAGCTGGAAGAGCAAGGACTGTTATAGCCAAAGTTAACATCGCTCTCAAGAAGCTAATTCCAACAACAGTAATGCTCACAGAACTCAACCATATCACATATGCAGCTGGCCTCTATATTGACAGAAAAATTAACCTTCGAACATTCAATCACAATCATCGAATAGGGCCCAGAGTCTCTAGACAAACAGCTCACTGGAAGACCAAGCTGCAAAAACAACTGAACCTCTGCAGGAAAGAACTAAGCCAAATAAAACAGTTCCTTGCAAATCCCTCAATACAGGGTCGACTTAAGACCACCATCAAAAAACTCTGTACCAAATACCACCATGAGAAAATTGAGGGATTACATAATACACCTAGGGAGTTGGAAGGAAAAATACCAGCACTTTCCCAGAGAATTAAAAACCAGGAGAACAAGATCAACTCCCAGATTCAAAATAGGCAGTTTAAAACAAACCGAAGGACTTTTTACAGGCAGCTGACAAAGGACACCATTACTGTAGATAGTCCACCTGCAGAGGAAGCCCTGGAAAACTACTGGATACCTCTATTTGAAACAGAAGGTAAATATAATCAAGAGGCCCAGTAGATTGAAGATATTATTAGGCTCAATGAAACCAAGCCTCAGATGCCAGAACCAGTCATAACTCCTGGTATGATAACAAGAAAACTGGCACAATTATCCAACCACAAAACACCTGGCATCGACAATGTCCAAAACTTTTGGCTGAAGCAATTGACTGCACTCCACCCCCACTACAGTGATTGCTTCAGCAGGATGCTAAGAGATGAAGAAGCAACACCACCCTGGCTGACAAAGGGGGACACCAGCCTCATACCCAAGACCAAGGAGACACAACGGCCAAATAAATACAGACCAATATGCTGCCTTACAACAACCTACAAGCTTTTCACTGGTCTGATAGCCGATGGTATATATGACCATCTATCTTCTGGGAGCTACCTTGAAAAAGAGCAGACAGGGTGCAGAAGAAAATTCCTCGGTACCAAAGACCAGCTATTAATCAACAAGACCGTCCTAGAAGACTGTAGGAAGAGACACAAAAACCTGAGCATGGCATGGATTGATTACCAGAAGGCATTTGACAGTGTACCACACTCATGGCTACTTCGGTGCCTTGAGTTATACAAAGTCCACCCGGTAATTAGAAAAACAATGGCTGCTCACCTTCAGATGTGGAAAACTACAATATCATTAAATCACAATGGAGGAAAAACCATCATCCCTGAAGTAAAAATCAAAAGGGGAATTTTCTAAGGTGATAGCTTATCTCCCTTACTCTTCTGTATGGCAATAGACCCACTAAGCAAGCTCCTGGATAAAAATCAGAGCGCCTACAATTTGAGTCAGGGACGCCATCGAGATCCAAGCAAGAGAATAAACCATCTGCTCTTCATGGATGATCTTAAGCTGTATGCTAGCTCTGACACCGATCTGCACCACCTTCTGCAGGTAGTACACAAATTCTCCAGTGACATCGGAATGAAGTTTGGCCTGGATAAATGTGCCAATGTACACTCAGAGCTGGGAAGAAGACCCACACAGAAAATATGCAGCTTAATGAAAACATCGACATCAGGGATCTAGAAGAGCATGAACCTTACAAGTACCTTGGCATTGAGGAAAACGAGAACATACAACATGCCAAGATGAGGGAGAAGATTAGTAAAGAATATGTACGCCGGGTGAGGAAAATATGCAAAACCCAGCTCACTAATAAAAATAAAATTATTGCCATAAACCAGTTTGCTATGCCAGTAATAACATACAGCTTTGGTAACATTGACTGGCCACAAAAATACATCAACCGGCTAGATGTAAAGACACGGAAGCTACTAACGCTTTATAAAATAATATATAGAAATCAGTGTCTACCAAGGCTGTATGTGCCCAGGGGAGAAGGAGGTCTGGGACTCTCAGAGATTAATCATCAACATAGGGCAACTATTGTGAGCACCGGCCAGTATCTGAGAAGCTCCCAGAATGACACCCTCTCAATTGTATATGAACATCAAGAGACAAGAGCCAGCAGAACAACATCAGTCACCCAGCTGGCCAAACATTTTGGTCAGAGTTGTCTCTCAGATGAGGACGAAACACCAAACAAGTGTGCCACAGAAATAGCAAGAAAGAGCCGGAAGAAATATACCGAGACCTTTCAACAGTTGAACCTTAAAGAATGGGAACAACATCAGCGTGCAAAGTATTTTCTGGGGGAACTTTCTCTGGAATACATAGATAAAGAAGGTTCTTTGGACTGGCTCAAAAGAGGATCCCTCCACCACGATCAGGAAAGGGTCATAATGGCCGCCAAAGACCAGGGATTGATGACCAATGCATTCAAGAAGATGGCAGGGATCAGTAATGACAATAAATGCAAATTCTGCCACACAGAATTGGAAAGTGTTGGTCATCTGATATCAAGTTTCAAAGTTCTTCTAGGGGACGGCTACTATACAGCGAGACATGATGGAGTATGCAAGTACCTCCACTGGATCATCTGTAAAAAATTAAACATCCAGTGTAGCAGCAAGTCCTGGGAACATCAACCTGACAAAACAGTTGTAAATGATTTATATACCATACATTACGACCATGCAATACCTACAGCCACCTACCTTGAAAATGCTGCTGTGAAACCTGACATAGTTATATGGAATAAGTCAGAGAGAGTTGCAACCTTGATTGAAGTGAGTGTTCCTAATGATGCACGTCTTAACAGAGCTGAAAGAGAGAAACAGACCAAATACCAAGGTCTCATGTATGATATGAAAAGAAACTGGAACCTAAAGGGGATATCGATCATACCAGTGCCACAGGACTTATGAAGAAGAACCTGAAGTCCTACCTAACTAATATTCCTGGTGAACCAAGTGCAAAAGAGATTCAGACAATTGCACTTAAGGGAACAGCGAGGATACTAAATAGAGCTCTCGGTTGGTTTCAATATAAAAGCGGGACAATGTTGGCAACTGGTTTGGCTGCCCCATACCCAGCATTACAATCTTCAAAGGAAGAAAAATAAAATAAAAAAAGCAAACATGTAAATACATACATATATATATATATATATATATATATATATATATATATATATATATATATATATATACACATATTCAATTTGTCTTTACATATGCAGTGACATCTTTAGGCAACAACGCTTATTTTTAAGATAAGCGCTGTTGCCTGAAAAGGCCTCAAATTACTAAATACTAGAAGACGGAAATAGGCTTATGACTGTGTAGCAACAACTTACTGCTTATGTAAAGATAAATTGAAAATGTGACTTGTTATACTTCCGTACTGATCACTCTTGTATTAACCTCGTTATATTTCACTGGTTGTCTTACCTTTTAAAAATAGCAACCTCAAATTATATATATACTAGAATAAAAAAGCATTGGAAATGCAAAAGGATATAGGGATGGTATGCCAAAAAGTATACAAATAAGATAGCTATGAATGGCTAGGCACATGGAAATAGAATTGCATCCAAAGTATAGCCCTATAGCTTTTCTCCAATCTTCATTCCGTGCCATCATTACGGTTGTAAAAAGCTATAGGGCTATACTTTGGATGCAATTCTATTATTGTTTTATATTCTTGTTAATTAGTATTTTTACTTACAGTCTTATTTTTAAACTTACATTCATGATAGTATTGTCTTTTTTAGGAGGCGGCTCATTGCCGCCTCCATTAGTAGCAGGTCGCTTCCTGCTGGGTTTTAGGTCTTTGGGTTTTGGGCCTTAGGAGTTGCCTCTTGGTCCTCCATCGGTACTATATTACATAGAGAGTGCTACCGTCCCTCTGATAAAACAGTTAGAGTATTATAAATTTCTAAAATGTTCATACCTTCATTATTAAATGTTTTTGGTTCATTCTTTGGCGTTTTGGCAAAGATTTGGCAGTTTTTGATATTTATATTTATAATAGTTTGTGCATGAGGCAGCTTTTCCCCCTCGGGATCCCTGTTATACCGTGCTTTTGAGTCAGCACGTGAGGCAGCCTTCTTTGTCTCAGGATTTGCATGATACTTAATTTTTATTATTTCAGCATTTTTGACGTCGTACTTGCTGATAGGTTACTCTTATAACAATTTTGATCAACTGAGATAAAGATTTCGTGGTTTCATTAACGCTGGTGGGTTACTGTTTAAAGAAAAACCCTTAACGTTCACCTCAAATATTCAACGTCCAAGAAATATAGGCCACTGGCAAACTGGAACGTATGTGAGAATCCGGTGTATTATTTGGAGCTGTTCCTTTTGAGAGAAGTTCCGTATTCCAAGTGGTCTGTCTACATTGGGTATATAGTGTTTAAAACTTGTTATTACACGTAATCTTATTTAATTATGGAGTTAGCTAAAACGCGACGGATCACTGCACTTCTCCGTGTAAAGAGCAGTCGATTGATGCTTGAACTGTTGTCAGAGACCGTTCGTACACCGAGATACATCGTCTCAAAAGAAAGAAGAAAGAAGAAAGAAGAACAGTTGGTCATTTTTGTACCCTTTCTTTTTTGCTCTCTTTTGACATTTTAACCGAGTTCTGACACTCGCTGGAATCGTAAGACGCTTCTCTGTAAGAATATGTGCTTTTTGAAACTTATAAGTTAATTTTACTGGAGATTTGGATAGTTTTGTTTTGTAGGCGTATATAGGCGTGTACGGGCCATCCCTATATAGAGAGTGCTACCGCCTCTCTGATATATATATATATATATATATATATATATATATATATATATCTGTAAAAATATATTTTCTTATATTATATGTCAATCCTTATTTAAGAAGCTCAATGTAATTACATAGCAATATAGATAATAAATGACAAAACGTTATATTCAATAATTCATGATGTTGACCATCTTATAATCTATCAACATCAATGACAAAACCACCCACATCAACATCAACGACAAACCACACACACACACACACACACACACACACACACACACACACACACACACACACACACACATACATATATATATGTGTGTGTGTGTGTGCTTTTGTATATATATATGTATATATCTGTGTGTGTGTGCTTTTGTCGTTGTGTTGATAGATTATAAGATGGTCAACATCATGAATTTTGGAATGTAACGGTTTGTCATTTATTCTCTATATTGCTCTGTAATTACATTGAACTTCTAATATAAGGATTTATATATATTATAAGAAATACCATATATATATATATATATATAGAGAGAGAGAGAGATAGAGAGAGAGAGAGAGAGAGAGAGAGAGAGAGAGAAGGAGAATATATATAGAGAGAAGGAGAATAAGAAGTGGAGCAATTATGCTTCATTGGCCTTGGAGATAAGGCGTATACACGAGGTTAAAACACAAATAATCATGGTCGTAGTTAGTAAACTAGGAGTAGTATCAAGTCGTCTGGAAGGACAATTGAAACAACTACAAATCCCCGATGTATTAGGCGGCCTTCAGACCTCTGCAATTATAGGTATCACCAACATCCTTAGGAAAACCCTTGATCTTTGAAGCTCATGGTTTGAAGCCGGGATTAAGGGAAATCGTCCAGAAATTAATCCCATCCCTTTTCAGAGCGACGTCCATAAACGAAATCAGAATTATTATTATTATTATTATTATTATTATTATTATTATTATTATTATTATTATTACTCACGCTCATTTATATTTCATCTTATTCAAAAATAGTGTTCTGCTTTTCGCGCGGTTTGAACCCTAGAAACGAGTCATGTTTTAATTCAATTCCGCAATTTTTTAGTGCGTAACTCGTATGCTGAAAACATATAATTAATATCTGTTTACACTTTGAAAACCTCGCATATAATAAGCTTCCAACGAAAATCTGGCATAAGCAATCGATTGAACTTGTATTTACGCATTAGTTAAACAAGATATTTTTAATTCTTTTAAAAGGCTCAGCGTAATGAGAATATTACATGAGATTATAAAAATATTTTTAATTAGTATTAAGATTCATATATGTTTCATTCTTCACGTGGAGTGCCAGTGTGTCGATACAGGTTTTGTTGATTGCAGATACCGAAATCCAAACATGGGTTGCTTTTTCATTAATCTCTAAAGACAAAAGATGCAGTCATAAGTAGACAGTTGCTCATATGTTTTACGACTCATCGGGTTGACTAGACGTACTAACCGTATGAAACATTAATATAAGACACCGATATATATGATGCCTTTGATGCCGAATCCAAATTCCCATCGTAGTTATTAACCGAATTTCGAATAAGATTCTGCACTTAAATACGTAAATTGATATGAGAAAAAAAAAATGATACGTTGAAAATAAAACATTATTTTTTCATAAAAATATATCTTTTCATAATAAGACAATAAACCTACGACCGTAATTGACATTTCTACAATCATAAACGCCGAAATAAATGTTTAATTCCAGGAATCATGGACGCACTAAAATACTTTGTTATGGCTTTTGTGCAAATACTATTTTCAGTACAATTCTCGAATTAGTTCTATCGACTATTCACTGCTTTTGTTTCGGTAAGTTATATGCTCCGTTTGCGTTTGCTTATAAAGGCTACCCTTTTTATGTCCACATTATCGTCAAGATTTGCTTCATTTTTTTTATTCGATCAATTATTCTAATCAATGCTGTTTTCTCTGTAGGAGGTTATTCAAACGGACTTAATATGAACTCATATTATTCCCAATAGTAGCGAGGCGAAACTGTTCATTCTGGATTTCTTTCGTAAATTTAAAAGAGAGTTCAGTTAAATAAAATAAAATAATATATATATATGTGTATATATATATATATATATATATATATATATATATATATAGTTACCATCTTTTACTATAGTAAAAGGAAGTCAATTAAAGCTTGTCGTTCTTGAACTTCTGCATATATATTTGACAGTAAAATACCTAAAATATACTTTTGGAATTAAGTTATGTACAAAAATTGTTTATTTATTATATACTAGGATGGGTACTAGGAGTTGCCTGAGTTGAGATGAAGTTCAGTTTTGAACACACTTGCTATACTAAGGATATTAATAATTTTCTGCATGGACAATGTCGATATCCACACAAGAATTTGAAAAATAAAAACATGTAAATGTAATCGCCCCTCCCAAAAAAAACCCAAGAAGTACGTCATACCCTCTCTACCAGATATTTCGGCAGAAAGGAATACAAAAAGAAGAAACTATTCTTCGGATATTAAGCACTTTTTATTGTCCGTGTGCTGGAAAGAAATGTCCTTGCCCCCCCCAATAAATGAATAAATAAAAACAACTTTTGTTTCAATAGAAATAGTAATGAACAGGATCAGTCAGAAAGTCTCTCTGTAGCTCTTTGTATTCTATCGACACATTTAACTATATGAGGATTTGGCAACAAATAATTTTAGGTAGTTTCAAACGCAAATCCTTTTATGTGTTTTAACTCGAAACCTTGTAGAGCTACAAAGACGGTAACGGTACCATAAGAACGCGTGACATTTTATACTTCAGTATCTATTTTTCTACATTGTAACTAACATTCTTAATGCACTTTCTCAGTAATTCGATGACGGCTCTCCGCCTCAGACGCATGCCTATGACAAAAAGTTGCATTCCAAAAGTTTTAACCGTTAATATCTGCAACAGAGAGTGCAAACATTCATTTTTTACTCATAATAATAATGTAATCTGCCATTATATTTGATCCATTCGAGCAAAATTAAAAAAAAAATGTATTTTCCGTTTTATTATACTGAAGAGTTTGTATACGTTTTCCGAGGCAGCAATTCTGATTTATAGGACTATTGCACAATAGTACTTTTTATGTAATTGTAGATGGGGTCTGTGTAATATAGTCTAAAATATGATGAGGAGCCTATTTGTTTGCATAATTGTTACTATATATACGAATATAAATGTATCATATTGAGCTTAATATATTTTTACGTAGTATCTGTTCCGTTATCATGTGATCTAATCAATATGAATACATCCGGGTTCTTCCTCATACATGAACATGTTTGCTTGATGAAAGCCATGAATATGGGCGGGTATACAGTCTCAGAATAGGCGAGAAAGGTATGCTGAATATTTAAGGTTTAAAGATATTAGCAGCTGCGACCATGAACACCCGTTCATCAAGCTTACCAGACTTTATTTCTCGATTATAGCATCAAATAAATTAAGCTAATTCGGACAAATATGTCTTTTCTGAACGTGTCATCATGAGATCATATTAAATGTCATTAAATGCAAACAGATCCTTATTTCAGATGTGATGAAACCATATTGCCAAGCATTATCTCCTCATTCAGAGCAAGTGTAATATATCTTGTTTCGTTAAAATACCCTCTTCCCAGACATCATATAATGGAGGAATAGTGAAATATTTGTTCAATTGTTATGGGACCAGCTATTCTCTGTTCTTGTAGATATAAAAGTATATGCACTTTCTTCATTATATAATTCCTCTGCGATTAGAGAGTGGGTATAATGCAGTATTTGTTATTTTCTCAAAGAACCTTTCTCCAAAGTATTACCTTTTTATTTTGGAATAAATATTTTATAAATTTTTATCAAAAATACCCTCCTCCAAGGTATATCTCCTCATTTCGGCTTGTAGTGTATTATAAGTTCGTTCTTTATCTAAACCGACTGCCATAATTATAAGATCGGATGGAGCATACATATGTCTATGCTGCCGCTGCTGGTGATAATAATAATAATAATAATAATAATAATAATAATAATAATAATAACAATAATAATATTAATAATAATAATAATAACAATAATAACGATAATAATAATAATAATAATAATAATAATAATAATAATAATAATAATACGTCAAATCTCATTGTGTGTTTAAATTCACACAAAGAATAAAACATCGGATTACTATTACCTCACAAAGTATATATATATATATATATATATATATATATATATATATATATATATATATATATATATATTACTAGTAGGACGCCCAGCGTTACCCGGTCGAATAATACGCTTAAACGTTATATTTTAATTACGCTGATTGCGTATGTATTATGATAGAATAAATCCTCTATTGAATATTATGTATTACGAAGAACAATTTGCCTAGTGGAATGATTCGCAAGAAAAAATTAAAAAATATATATAATGATGGTGTCTTTTGTCAATTTCGTCTGTGCTCGTTTACAATATCACGTCAGCTTATATCAGGGCTTGGCGATGATTGCTCTGTTAAAGTAAATTCTGATAAGTGTTTAGTTAAAAAATATGCAAAAGAAAAATGATTTATTTCTATTTTTAATGGTACCTCTTCTTTTATCGTAAATTGTATTCATTAATTAGAAAAACATAAATTGGTGACCTACACCCAGAATTGAACACGTGACTACTCGATCTGTATTCGAATACTCTACTCCTGAGTTATATCACCAGCTTACAATAGTTCACTTTTTTTCTTGAATAGAAAGAATTTTATGAGACTCACTTCTCTATTGATTGGCTTAGATTTACCTCCCTCTCTCGGTGCAACGTAAAATATTCCTGTTTAAAAGGAAAAAGACTAGTTTTAGAATCGGATATTATTAAGTTTTCGATACTTTTCGGATGGATTTCTTAAACAAACATATCTAACAACATTGGCAGACATATAAATTAATTTTGTGTGAAATTTGCAAAACAGAGACTCAGCAGTTTCAGCACCTATGACGAAGGAACTCATGCACACACACACACACACACCAACAGTGACTTTTATATAATAGTAGAATATATATATATATATATATATATATATATATATCCGTTCACATATACTTTTTTTACGATAAAGCTAGCACTCAGATAAGATGGAATCGAGCAATTGCATCGACAACAGACAAAGTGGGTCTCGATGTACTGCATCTCATCAGTGACGTGCTCCGACATAGGCGCGAACCCATAGGCGTGGATATATATATATATATATATATATATATATATATATATATATATATATATATATATATATACTAGATTTAGCCCGGCGTTGCCCGGGTGTTTGGATGTGTATGTTGAGCAAATTAAAAAATAATGGTAGTAGGAAGGCAGGCTCGAACCCGCATCGCAAAGGAGGAAAAGAACGGAGTAAAACATAACGTTTATGCTGTTACGACCACCGCCAAAAGGGGAAGTTATTAATGTTTTTAGCCAATTTTTCGATATTTGTCGTATGAAATGTCGATCTTTCAAACGATACTGATTTTGGTAAAATCCGTCGCCTCTATTGAAAGTTTAAGACAGACATGCAAACATACATACATACATACATTTATATATTGGTAACAAATATTTTCGACCCAAACTGATGAAAAGGCTTGCCCTATCTCTGAATACCCCTTATGTAAAATTTCAAATATTTAGACCAGAAAATATCTGAGTAATTTGGAAGAAACCGCAGAGGTCAATTTTTAAAAAACTTTGACCCCTATTATGACCCCTTAAAATTTATTGTTTTCGGCTCAAATCAAGTTATTAAGTTAGATCCATATCAATGGAACCTATATCTAAAATTTCAAGTGCGTAGACCCAAAATTGTCGGAGGAGTTTGGTAGAGATCTCAAAGGTCAAATCCTTGAACTTTGACCCTTTAATCGCCAGATTTCTGGCCCAAAACCGATTACATCGATTTTCCCAAATCTCATTAACCTGTATATCAAATTTTGAGTCTGTAGACAAAAAATTGACAGGGTTATTGCGTAGGAGAATGTACACAGACACACAGACACACAGATACACAGACACACAGATACACACTTTCATATATATATATATATATATATATATATATATATAGAGAGAGAGAGAGAGAGAGAGAGATAGATAGATAGATAGATAACTTTATTAGATTATTATGCAAATAAAGATGAAGATGATTACAATAAGTGAAAAGAAAATAAGAGGGAAATCAGTTTAGGCCATTTCATTTCAAAGCTAGATGCTTCACATCAGAGGAGGTTTTTATTCAGCATTAAATCAGCGTAGTTATACACACACGCGTACACACAAACACCCGTACACGCATACACACACACACACACATATATATATTTACTTGTGTGTGTGTGTGTGTGTGTGTGTGTGTGTGTGTGTTTCGTGTGCTTCTCTGTTTGTATATAATATCTTTTTCGACGAAGGAACGTAAACTCTCTTTTGAATATCATTATTTGAGCTGTACGTAATGCCTCAACCCCCAGATTAAAACATTGGTTCTTAGGAACCACTGACTGTGAAAGTTTTATACTGTTTTCATTTAGGCCAGTTATCTTGCTGCTAGAATATAGACATAAAATTTGTGCTTGTAATAGATTCTTGTGTATTCTGTTTTATTTACGACATCAATTAACTTACTGGATATAATTTCTTGGAATATAATATAAGATTTGCCTTTTACTTTGATTAACTTACTATTGCCTGAATTTTTATTGGATAATTAAAGGGACTTTCGTCAATAAAGATTGTCTGAAGATAGTTTTAATCCTACTCAAAGTAGGCTTGATGTTTAGCTGGCCAAAAAATGTGGTGAGACAACAACAACTATGGAAGCTAGTAATTATTAGGGTTACACTTGCGAGACTCATCGTTCCTATCCCGTCGCGGATAATAACTTGAAGAAGGCCACAGAATAAGTTGGCTGAAATGTGATGAAACAACAGCTATAAAGATGAAAATAACAGTCCGCAAATAAATAAATAAATAAATAAATACACACATAACTCACGCATTATTTTGAATCAGTAATCAGTTTAACATTTAATACATTTTTCTATTTTTCTCACAGAATTTTGCAGATAAAACATTGACAATTGATCACGAAAAAAATTACTACTGTGAGAGGAACCATAATTATTAAGCTTTATTTCGAAAATCGTCATTCTATAATCTTGACTCAAAGAGCCCATTATTGTCATTTTAATGTTAGACAAGCTCCCAATCAGAACAAAATTGACCGTCTTGGGAAACAATTTCGGCAGCATTTGATATTCTACCAACTGGCAGATAACGTTCAGTACATACGGCTGAAAATGTAGCACTCGTAGAGGACAGCATTGCTAAAAAACGCAGACACTTCAACTCAAAGACGGACCACGCAGATTGATATATCCAGAAGGTCATTTCCAAGAATTATGAGGGAATTACGTGTTTCCATACAAAATTCAAATGGTACAGTTTTTGCAACCTATAGATTTCCAGTCTTGCTTTGCTTATATTGTTCACATTCAGCAATTACCCAGCGAACAAAATGAGTTCATCAATAAGATGATAATGAGCGACGAAGCTCATTTTAATCCGAAAGAATTCGTGAATAAGAAAAACTTCCGAATATGGGCAATTGAAAATTCAAGAACCGTTCATTATCGTGAATTGCATCTAATAAAATGCGCCGTATAGTGTGGTATTACCTTTGAAAGAGTTATAGGTCCTTATTTTTTTCGCAGACTAAGAAGGTGTTGCGGTGACGGTAACTGTATAGTGCTATCAACAAATGGTTGAAATTTTTTTAAGCCCAGCTATTCAGGACAACCCGAAAATATGGTCCCAACAAGATAGAGCGACTAGTCACATTGCCCGTAAAAGTATGGCGGTTCTAAGAGCGATTTTTAAAGTTTGTAAGAACCGTTTTGGTGAGCGTTTAATTAGCAGAGTTTCTAATTTTCATTACTGTTCAGGTTCATTGGATTTGACAGCCGCTAACGGTTTCCTTTGGCTTAAACAAATCTTAAACAAAAGGTATAACTGACTAATCCAAGAAAAATTCAAGAACTTAAAAACAACATCAGACATGAAATCCAAGAGCTAGAGCTGGTTATTTTCAGAAGATTAATGGAAAATGCCATAACTAGAGCCCACCTGTGTGAAGCCGAAAATGGTGGCCACATAAAGGATATGAATTTTAAAAACAAATGAAAAATATTACGAGATAAATGTATTGTTTATAAGTAAACAGTAGTAAATTACTTTAAATGGTAAAGTTTTTATCACCTAAACAAACCAATACGTGAGTTTTGCGCCACCCTGTATATAGTGTAGATTTCTATTTCAATATTTAAGTACGTAGTAAAGTACCACAACCAAGATTTTCAATATACATAACTCAAATTTTAATCTATTTCACCAATATTTCAATGTAATATAGTATGTTAAAGAAATAACCATACAGTAATCAGTATTTTGTGGTATTCTGTCGTAATTACAGTTCAATTTGTTGGAGGGATCATGTCATTGGATTAGAAACGACATCCTTCCTATTTCGAGAACATCGACTTATATCTTTTTCTATTTATTACGGTTTCAATACAAGCTGCTTATTAATCCTGTTACACATTAACAGTTACAATGACAAAATGCTAATCTAAAATGAGATCATCATCATCATCATCATCATCATCATCATCATCATCATCATCATCAAGAAG
Source organism: Euprymna scolopes (assembly GCF_053919585.1). Classification (NCBI taxonomy): domain Eukaryota; kingdom Metazoa; phylum Mollusca; class Cephalopoda; order Sepiida; family Sepiolidae; genus Euprymna; species Euprymna scolopes. The sequence goes on along the minus strand of NC_136484.1, from coordinate 38,123,377 downwards.
AGAGGTAGATGATGCCGCATGGGTAAGTCCATGGAATCTAGTTACCCAGAATCTTGTTCACTTCATTACAAACACTCGTATTGTTGGTGACCAACTGTTATTTTTATGTGGGCCATGTCTCGCAAATTAAATCTCCTTTGAGAAATGGATCACCGATCCACTAATCTTACCAGCGAAATAATTTGTCAAACGAACAGGCGCTTCCTGATCAAATCACATGGAATTAGTGCACCAAGAAAGAAAGTGAAACAGATAGACAGAGACAGAGAAAGGGACAGATAATGTGTTTATTATACTCACAGCATGCTGAATATGTGACGAAACTGACCGTAATTTGAACAACAACGTGGTAAGGAGAAACCTGATCGAAGCACCACGCAATAACAATACGTGTGTATTTAATATATGTATGAGATTAGCGTAGCGTTGAAAGCTTCTTGATGGAATAACTCACGTACTGAAGGGTAATTAATTATGATAATCCGGAGGTTTATATCGTACATATCGCTACTGTTATTAAACTGCATAGCCCCAAACACGTTATTACGACATTTCTCTCAGAACATAATTTTATGAATAAGATCTTATACACACACACCCTTACGCACAAACATACACACGCACACATATATATATATATATATGTAGTAGTAAGTTATAAAATATATATAGCAATTAAGCTACACAGACGATTCCGCGTTTCAGTCTCGTGAGAATGTATCAGGCTTAATATATATATATATATATATATATATATATACTTATTTACATTTGTTTTATGAATGTATACTTTCATACGTAAAGATACATTACCAATGACGTTATTATACTTAGATTATTTAGTTGGGTCCTAGTAACTTAATATTGCAACTTCCCTCACCATTTATTTATCTGTTTACTTATAGGGGACGATGGGAGTTGCGTCAATATAAGCTATTAAATATTTATATTGGTGTTTATGTTCATTATTGTACATATAAGCTTAAACATTATTTTCAATTTATAATTATTACGTACAAATACTTCCATCTAACTTATAATTAGTTTTTAATAAATGTATATTAACGATCATACGTTATTTAACTTAAATATAATAGTAACTCGCATATATAAGTTATAAATTAACATTATGGAACTGAATCAGGTTTAAGAGGAGCAAGATATACAGATATCTACGCAAACAATTTTGAAGTAATGCCTGTTGTATGTTTAATAAGATTTCATTTGACATTATTATATGACATTATTTGATAGTGCAAGTTTGCTGCTCCCAGACGTATGGGGTGAATATTTACTAGCACTTCCTAGTATGGAAAATTTCAATATGTATTCCAAGTTATTTTTCTTAGCTCCCTTACCCATTTCGCTAATTCTGTTGTTTGCATACCATAAGAATGTCATATGATGTTATATGGTTATTAAATCATAATTATATAATATAGAAAGAATATTAAATAAATTAATGTATGAAATAAAATAAACAAATAAATAAAGAAATAATGTAAGAAATAAAATGTTAGTAGAACGATTAAATTAGTAAAATATAAACTGTAATTAGCAGTGTGAAAATTCATAAAATTAAAGTAATGAATCAAAAGAACAAAAAACAAAGTATTCTTAATATAAATAATATATTCATGGTAATAATTGAGTTAGCGCCCAAGATATTTTAGCCTATATAAAATATATAAATATACTACAGAAACGTAAAAAAATTCTATGAATTAAAAATGTAGTTTCATATTAAAACATAACACAACATTCTAGATTTTAAAATTCTTAATATAATATTACACCGGATGCATTAGTTATTTCGAAATAAGAAATTAGGAAAAACAAAAAAAACTATCATATAAATCATTTTAGTGGTTATTATAACAATATGAAAACGTTATATATATATATATATATATTAACGTATATATATATATATATATATATATATATATATATATATATATATATATATATTTTTTTTTTTTTTTTACTATAATAATTAAATACCTACAGACACTAGTGTTTCATCCTTTCGGGATTCTTCAGTGCAGGGTGTCACGATCACTACCAGTCGAACGATTCGAACCCCGCGACACGAGACATCTCTGGCTCGATTAGCGGAGGTCGTATCCATTCGGCTACCATTAACCGTGTGAATTAGCGCTTAATTTTAAACATTTTTAATTTAAATGTTCATTACGTCAGACAGACAGTGATCAAATCGTTATACGATGATCTACGCATAAGAGCTAAATTGACCGACTTTTAATTCAACGGAAAGTGCTCAACGATAAGAAACGAATTTCTTAAAGGGGCTGTCATAATAATTTTTTTTTTTACTATAATAATTAAATACCTACATACACTAGTGTGTCATCCTTTCGGGATTCTTCAGTGCAGGGTGTCATGATTACTACCAGTCGAACGATTCGAACCCCGCGACACGAGACATCTCTGGCTCGATTAGCGGATTGTGACTAGCTCTCTCATAAAAATCAAAGATTGTATAAATAAAAAAGACAACGCAATTTCGCTTTGGATGATTCCGAATCTATGTAATCTTTTCCATATTAAGTCGTCTTTTCTTTTTAAAGTCAAGGAGTCCTCATTCCTCTGAGAAACAAGGTCGAAAATATTCTAAGATTGGCATAATAATTACATGACTGTTTCTGCTCTACGAAACATTGTGACATTTTAACACGCTGAAAAGAATAAACGGTTAGCTGAACTATATCTTTGAACAGAGAATATAGCGTTTCTCTCTCTCTCACACACACACACACGCACACACACACACACACACACACACACACACATATATATATATATATATATATATATATATATATATATGTGTGTGTGTGTGTGTATACATACTAGCTGACGAGTGTTTCGGCGTTGCGCTGAAAATAATTTGAATCATGTAAGTCTATGGCCGACTTTGACCCATTGAATATTATTACAACTAATAAATATAATAGTGACGATATGACAACAAAAATAGGTAATTATGATTGGATAATATAATTTATTGATTTGTTTTTTTATTGTATGGTTGTTATACTTTCACGTTTCTTGACCATAATGCTTGGCAAGATTATTTTTTTCGTAATATACAAATACTTAAATCCAAAAAATGAACAAATGAAACATAAGAATGTCTTATCGAATTTGGAATTGGAAATGTTTTTATATGACAAAAACTTTATATAGTAGATTAATACATACGAAATCAATCTACAAAACATAATGGAAAATGATAGAAGATCGGTGAGTTTACGTAATGTTCTAGCAAAAGTGTGTCCATAAAAAGTGTCTTCTACATAACTGTGTTCCAATTTCTTCCCCCTCTCTCGATATATATATATATATATATATATATATATATATATATATATATTCTGGATACAAATCAATATATTAACCGATGAAATAAAATATGTGTCTCTTATTACAAATATTTTCATTTATTTATCTAAACATTTTACTGCAGTTTTGTGATTGATTCATATATTTAACGGTAGTACTGAAATCCTGTATCTGAAATTATACATATATATATATATATATATATATATATATATATATATATATATATATATATATATATTCACTTGAATGAGAACGAACCCCCATAAAATATGAATATCACATGATAATTATATGATATAAACAACGATATTAGTAATTGTGTATATGGGTGGTGCCCTTTAACTAATTGATTGTCATACACACGCATACACACATGCACACCCACCCAGACACACACACACATACACACACACACACACATACACATATATATATATATATATATATATGCCTCTGTGTGTTTTTGTGTGCACTTAGCCAGGTCTATTTAGACACACATTTGGCATATGAACATATACGAAAGTATACAAATAAAGGAATTATGCCAGAAAAATGTTGGAACGTATCCAGGCTACGTCTTCAAAGAAAATCTTTCAGGAACTCTCGCCACTTCCTCAACTTGTGTCAGTAAACATAACTGTGTCGTTTATGACTGCCCAACCTTTCTCGGCCAACGATCAGTATTAGAGAGATAATTTTAATTGCATAAGAATAAATAGTTGACAGTGCGGTGAATAGATGTTGTGGTCATTGGAGATCTTTGTTAAGTATCGCGTTAGGTCAATGCCAGACACATTATCTTATGGGAAAATGTATTGTTGAAGTAGGTATACCGCCTTTCATGAGGTAATTTTACTTGGAATATATCCTATGTATTTCCTGAGTAAAATTAGTATTTTAATCGAAGGAGAATAAAAAAAAAACAAATGGCGATATATAATTGATATCGGTCAATGTGCACATACATACATGCACACACACACACACCTGTACACATATGCATGTATTGTTCTCTGCCATGCATTACAATTTCGGTTGAGGAATTATACCAAGTATACTTACAATTGCCTTGTATTGAGTAATTGGTGTCTTCTGCCATGAAACACAGCCATAAACAACAAGATCATCAAGACCAAATACAGATTTTTTGTTACAAAATTTGCACGCCTATGGCCATTTTTTCTTATTTTGGACATTCACATTATTAGTTTCCTTGTATGTTGTGTCGGAAGATTTTAGTTCTAATTTAATTTTTCATGAGATTTAGTATGACTTTGATCTATAACATGTACACGAATATATTAAATTAGAGCGTTGAAAACTTTTATTTATTTTGTATTACAGGTGCAGATACATTCACACACAGAAAAAAAAACAAATTTAAACTCAATGCTGTAAATGAAAAAGACACGAATGAAAAGACAAATACATTCCTTTATGTACATTTACACATATATCCATCCTCCTAAATACGGCATAATCGCGTTGACACACCGCTTCTCGTCAGATTACCGAAGTTAAGCAACGTTGAACCTGGTTGGTATCAGATGGGTGCCCATTTGGGAATTCTAGGCGCTGTATGTGCTCTCCGTTTATTTCAGCATTTGTTTCAAGTCGTTCTGTACTTTACTTGCCACTGGTATTTAACAATGTCGTTTCAGGAGATGTGCGGTTAGAGATTGCGCACCTTCTGCCACAAAAATTCCACGGACAGGCAACCCTTCGTGGGTATTCTTAGTATATCCTAGGCTGAAGGAGCCTATTTTTTTTAAATACGGTATTACGCTACTAGATGTCATTAGCCAACGTTTAGCAAACTTATCACACAAAACACATCAAACATACCAAAACCCATTTTTCCAAATCTTTCTTTTCATAGATTTTATTTTTCCAAATCTTTCTTTTCATACATTTTATAACCTAACATTTCTACAGTGTCGACCGCAACACTGCCATTGGTATAACATTAGATTATACTATCTTCTTATATTGTGATTTGTGTATTTTAATAACTGATGTGTCACCTTTCATTTCCCGCTGAATAAATCAAACTTATGGCCACGTCTATGGATTAAATAAGTTATCTCTTTTGCCGTATATATATTCACCATATATATATGCATAGTTATTAAATTAATAAATATTTGGATAACTCTAAAAGAAAAAGTGTGTGTTAAATATTCGAAGTTGCTTAATTAACTAATGACATATTGGTTGAAGCATATATTCCTTGTTAGAATAACCAATAACACACTTTTCACTAGAAGAACAAATAGTGTAGAAAAATGTAATTCTGTCTTACATACGACAGATTGCAAGAAAAGGAAGTCCCTGATGCGTTGTCGGACGAAATTATATACAAAAGAAGATGCTAGAATTCTTGGATGTGATTCGAAATGTTTTATATACAGTACATATTAAATATTTGCTGAATATATAAAAACAAGATCCTGTTAAAGCATTATAAATATTGCGTAAGCAGTTACATTTTCTCTGTTTTTATATATCTTTGCCTTCTCTCTTTTCTCTCCCAGGAGGGCCATGCTGTCGATAGATAGATTATAAGTCAGTTGATTAAATTATTTAAATATGGTAGTGATAAGGGATTCTATAAACCTTCGTTATCATAACTTGATGTTATTGAATTCATTGCATTCTTTTGCATTGCATTGTTTTATAGCGTTTGATTTCTGCTACATTTTAACAACAGGTGCTTAAAGCTTTGCAACAGCGTTAATTTAAAAGACCAATGAACAGGGATAAAATGATCGCGTTCAAGATAAAATTGGTAAGAACAGACCACATGTATTTCTGCTTTCGTCCAAAAGTTAGAGTACTTCCTCTGTTGTTAAAGAGTCATTATATGGCTAGACGCCCAGTTCGTGAGAAACAGCTACACGCATTAAGGGATGAAACCAAATATTATTATTACATGGTATTTAGTCTTAATCAGAGACTTTAAAGCCGTACATATAATTTTGAGACTAATTCAAGGAGGTTTCTAACCTTATTTTATATCGATTAGTATTTTGGAAATCGACAAGACGAACAATCTTTTCTCGTCATTGAATTGTGACATCGCGACTGAAGGTCATTATAAAGAAATCGAATATATAGTGTATTAACAGACAGAGTGTTGTAAAATCAAGGTTTAGTGTTATTTCTCTGGAATGAAAGAGGATAATTAATTAGGAAGTTCCATGGGTCGTTAATATCATCTCTAAGCGTGTTAAAAATGTTATACTATTTACTTCCAATCAAGAAAAATATTGTCAAGGTAAATTACAATGATCGATATACGATGTAATTGACTATTTTATAAGAGAGTAGTAAACCATTACCTAACATGTTATCATATGAGATCAAGAATAACAACTTGAGCATGTTAACATAGAATATAGTCGATGAAGACGCGTATTATATCTTTTAGATTGCTGAGGATTTTTTTTATTGCGAAACAGTAAATAGATGATAAAATCAAGCACATGGTGAAGATGTTAAGATGAATAAGATTTCAATTTCATTTAATCTGCGTGTAACAGAAAATAAGAAATATCTTGTCTATCTATCTATCTTCTCCTTCTGCTACTTCTTCTTCTTCTTCTTCTTCTTCTATCTATCTTCTATCTATTCTTCTATCTTCTATCTATCTTCTATTCTATCTATCTTCTTCTATCTCTATCTCTATCTTCTCTTATTCTCTTCTTCTTCTATTCTATCTATCCTATTCTATTCTATCTATCTTCTATTCTTCTATTCTTCTATCTATTCTTCTATTCTATCATATATGTATATATTTATTTATTTATTTATAGTGGAGATGGTAATTAATAAAAACTGAGGAAAGTGGTCAATGCTGTTATAGAGCTAATATGCGTTTTATTTTTTATTACCGTAGCTTTCTGTTAAGTTACATTATTGTTTCGGCTACAGCGCCGTTTTTTTTTCGGCCGTCTGTAGCGTCCTCAGACTTTTACAGAAATGTTTGCTATTTTGGGATGAAAGAGTGGAATAGTGAATGAGGTCAGGGGGTGTGAGGAGGGCGCAAGAGGAAGAGAGGAAGGGAACAAGGAGGGAAGATGGGGGCGTTTGGTATGTCGATAATGTTTTAGTTTTGGGGTTTAAGGAACTTGTGGGAGAGGGTCTGGGAAGTTACTTTCTGGTGTGGCTGAGGGCATAGGGATACATGAGGGGAAGGGGAATATGTGGGGTAGGAGGAGGAGGGTTACTTAAAAATTCGTCTTAGTGTTAAAGTTTTTAAGAGTCTCGTTGGTGAGGTGATTTCTTGGTAAGTATGTCTTGAGCTGTTGGGTGTTCGCTTATGTTTGGAGGCTATGAATCAGTTTTTTTATTTTTAGATTTTATTTTGTTGTTAATTGTTTGGAGGGGGGCAGCAAGCGGTCGCGGCCATGGATACACACATGAGCACGTACACACATGTATACTTAAAAGAAACGGTCACAGCTACACGTACATGCCCGCACTGGCATGCAAATCTATGTGCATATAATATATAACCAGATCTACATCGAACGAAAGTATTGCGCCTATTTACCCACAAATGAACTTAGATTGAAATCTATCCAGACGAATATGTCTATACCAATAACAGTCCGTGTATCTGTGTGTGTATGCATGCACGTATACATCCACGTGGGCGTCCGTGTGTACACAGGGTACTGATGTGTGTGTGTACGTGCCTGTGTATGCGTGTTTGGTTGTGAGAGTATAGATGCCCGCTGCCTGCTGTCCACATAGTGTGTGAGAGCGTGCAGCTGTGTATATATGTCGATGTATGTGCTCACGAGTATTGGTATCTGCATTCGCGCACGCGCTTAAACGTATGCGTGGGGTGCTAGTATGCCTGAATCAATATGCGCATATGAGCCCATATAATCGCCTCCTTGGGGGCGGGAGCGTCGATGTATGTATCCCCTCCAAACAATTAACAACAAAATAAAAACAAAAAATAAATAAACCGAATCATGCCCCCCGCCTCCAAACATAAGCGAACACCCAACAGCTCAAGACATACTTACCAAGAAATCACCTCACTAACGAGACGCTAAAAACTTTAACACTAAGACTCGAATTTTAAATTAACCCCCCTTCTCCCACTCCACAGATTCCCCTTCCTCTCATGTATCCCTATGCCCTCAGCCACACCAGAAAGTAACTTCCCAGACCCCCCACAAGTTCCTTAAACCCCAAAACTAAAACATTATCGACATACCAAACACCCCCATCTTCCCTCCTTGTTCCCTTCCTCTCTTCCTCTTCCACCCTCCTCTCAACCCCCCTGACCTCATTCACTATTCAACTCATTCGTCCCAAAATAGCAAACTTTTCTGTAAACGTTTGAGGACGCTACAGACGGCAAAAAAAACGACCCTGTAACTTAACAGAAAGATACGGTAATAAAAAATAAAACGGATATTTATATATATATATATATATATATATATATATATATATATATATTATATATATATATATAAAATGACCTCATTTTTCCCGTGTGAGTTTGACCTTAATAAGATTAAAAATCACGACATTACATTCCAATGTTATATCCCCACACCTCAACACAGGATCTGAGGTGTGCTATAGGCCTAGTACCCTTACAGTTCCTTGATATTCGTACATTTCTATATTTTTACTTAGTTGTTTAAAAAATATGAATTGACAGTTTTCCGTCGGGTGAAAAGCAACAACATTAAAAGTAATAAAAAACACGGTCAGTTTTCTGGTTCTATTTATTCATTTTTTCTTTTTCCTTAAAACAAGGAAAAAAATCTAATAAACATATTTGCATTATACACGGTAAGTTTTACTTTTTTGAATTTAGTTTTTCCATTTAAAAAAAAAAAAGATTTAAATAAGCATATTTGCATTTTACGCGGTAACTTTTTGTGTTTTTTTTTCTTTTTCCCCCCTTTTTTTACTTTGGTATTCTTTCAAGTTCGTTTTGTTTTTATTCCTTTCAATTTCTTGCATCATATATTGGCTAAACCAGCGCGGGGGCATCTATGAATACAAAAGCTAAAATGTGTGTGTGTGTGTGTGTGTGTTCCTTCAGCCTAAACTCGGCCTCCTCCTGCTACTACGACAATGTTGTCATGTTTATCCTTGAAAATGTTGCCGTTAGTTTCAACCACCTGCAAGTTTTTTTTAAGGGTTAATTTTATCCATTCTCAATTGTGTGTCTCTTTGGCGTAGAAGTAACGTTTCAGTCTTTTTCTTTTATTCTTTTACTGGCTTAGCCTCGATGCTTCGGGTTCGAGCCTGTCTTCCTACCGAAACCTTTTTCCTTTTTTCCCTTTTTTTTACATTTGTTCGCGGGTTTGCTTTGTTTTGGTTTGTCCACATTTTTATAACATGGTATTTTTTTATAATATTAAAACAGGGTCCCCTCCTACATACGAACCTCCAAACACCCGGGCAATGCCGGGTAGTCCCCGCTAGTATAAAATAACTACAGAAACTATGAATAATATAAATCAATATTCAGAGAGCTTAGCGTCTGTAACTAACAATTTAGAGAATTGGGGAGAACAAAATTTTCACAAATACGGTTTTTAGGTGTTTAAATGTAATTGGAATTATTTATATAAGCACAACGCATGGATAATTAAATTGTATTAATCTGTATATATATATATATATATAAATATATATATATATATATATATATATATATATATATATATATATATATATATAACCTTAACGTTTGTATGTACAATTTCTTGCCTGAACTTCATAGAAAAATATAGGGTATCTACATTTATTTTGATTCGGACGTTTCAAGGCATTTTGATTCGGATGTTTAAAGCAATTTTGATTCGGACGTTTCAAGCAATTTTGATTCGGATGTTTCAAGCAATTTTGATTCGGACGTTTCAAGCAATTTAGACTCGGACATTTTAAGCCATTTTAATTCGGACGTTTCAAGCCAATTTGATTCGGATGGTTCAAGCCATTTTGATTTGAATGTTTCAAGCAATTTAGATTCGGACATTTCAAGCCATTTTAATTCGGACGTTTCATGCCATTTTGATTCGGACGTTTCAAGCCATTTTGATTCGGACGTTTCAAGAAATTCTGACTTGAACATCTCGGGCAATTCTGACTTGGATGTTTAAAGCAAGTTAGTAAAGGAGATTTAAATGAAAATTTACTAGAGAAGATAATGAAATATGCTATGAAGACGCAACACTTTAACATGTCATTAATATCCAATTTCTATGATATTTACATCCAATTTATTAAATTCTCTCATAAAGTCAATGGATATTATCCAAAGGTTTAGGCCAAACCTTATATTAAACAGCATTTATACAGGATAGTCCACTTAAAAGTAGCCCGGAAATGTAGTAGAAAGGAGAAACATTCTGTTATTGCTTAAATTGCCTTCAGCATTGTTTAAATTACGTGTAGTGGTACAAAAGATACTGGACGTACGCCCCGTGGACATGTATGGCACGTTTAACAACATTGGCAGATATTGCCTGTAGATTTACTCTGCTGATTCCCTAATAGCATTGGTAATGTCCTGTTTTAGTTGGTGTAGATTATGAGGATGATTTGCATAAACTGTTTGTTTTAAAGTCCCTCCAAAATAAAAATACCATGATGACAATTCCGGGGGACGCGGTGGCCATAACTCTTTGCTTATTGTCATCTCTTCATTAAACATGTCATGAACTTGTCCCAGTGATCTGTAAGGCTGTGGCATGTAGCGCCATATTGTCGAAAAAAGAATTGGATTTTGTCCTATGGTGTCGAGCGTTAATAAAATGATTAGGAAGGTCGGGCTACTTTAAATGGGCCGTTTAATCTGAAAAAAATGATTAGAAAGATTAGCGAGATCGGGCCATTCTGTACTATTTGTATTAAATTTATATATATATATATATATATATATATATATATATATATATATATATATATAAATCAAATAAAAAATAGTACAAGGTGGCCTGATCTCGCTAATCTTTCTGTAATATTTTTCCAGATTAAGCGGCCCACTTAAAGTAGCCCAACCTCTCCATTCAATCTGTTAACCGCCCTACACTATTTTTATTACATTTATATCATATACATATATATATATATATATATATATATATATATATATATATATATATATATAGTAGAGAGTGGTCCGACCTCGCTAATCTTTCTCTAATCATTTCTTTTTTAGATTAATATAGATTTAGCCACTTTGATGAGTCGTAGACGACGAAACACGTGTCATTGATTATTATATTTTAAAACAATATGTATGCCGCTCCCCATGTGGGGCACCAAGTTGGTTAAAGGGAAAATTTTCCCCACTCGCATTAAGGTAAAATGCACTTTCGTAAATAATTGAATTTATTCAAAACGTATACGCTAAAACAAAAAACAAGTAACATCTCTCTCTTTCTCTTTTTCTTTCTCTCTCCCCCCTCTCTCTCTCTCTCTCTCTCTCTCTCTATATATATATATATATATATATATATATATATATATATATATCACGGAGGGAAGAGGAAAGCGATGCCAGATCGATACGCCATCTTTTGTAGTTTGAATATTTTACTACTAATAACTCTAAGTAAGCGAGGGATAAAATAACCCTTGAAACTTAAACTCCATATCAATGAAATAAAAATCATGTTAATAAGGCATTCATTCATAGTTTTCCAAAATTTATTTTCTTATGCTGACGGACTATAGAAAATATATAGATTATATTTCTTATGATGACAGACTATAGAAAAAAGAGAGTTATGCTGTTAGTCTGGGGATCTTTTCTTCAAATGAGAAAATGTATAATGTATGCAAACCGGAAACATATCTATATACATATTTTAAGATGTAACAAAAACACTTTCAGTCTTTTAAAATAGAGTTAGAATAAACAATAACACCATGGACTAATGTACCTTTTGGAGTGATGTATGCCCTGAAATGAGATGATCTAAAACAACACAATTTTCTACGCGTATTGGTAATGTATAAACGCAATCAATGATTTGTGACCCATTAAATCGTAAAGTTTGAATTGGGAAGATAGCAAAATGTTGAACAGAAGAATAAGCTAACACATAAAGTTCACTTTCAGATGTCCTAAGAAATGGCAAATAGTATTCATATTGATAATCTTTTTTTGTGACTAGCTAAATGTCATTTATTAATCTTAGTATCGTGCAATTAGGTAAGTAATAACTTGCTTGATAGACGTTATGTAAAATCTATTTAGTGCTGAAAATACAATATTAAATATATACTATTTTTAAGCAATCATCTAAAACTGGACAAAAAAAAGAATAATCAAGAAGGATGTAGACATTTTAAAATTGACGAATGCAAAAATTAAATTGCATGTCGTAATTTTTAAAACATGTGAAAACATTAAATAAAAGCTGAAATTACTTCATTTCACATCACTCAATGCCAAGTCGTTAGGACTAATATAAAGGAAACAAGTTCTTAACAGTAAAATATAAAATTCAAGCTTTGTCCGGGCACAAAGTACACTTAAATATAATATTTATATTTGTCCAGATTTCGTATAATTTATTATAGTGTCGTGATTTCAACAGTAAAAGAAAAAAGTATTTTGGTGCTGTCAAGTAAAATCGAAACCAAACTATAGCATTCAAAGCTGGTGATGTTACCACACATATAAACCGATTAAAAACTAAAAATAAGCTAAGATGAATGCACAGAATCTTAACGACGTTTTCAAGTTTGACCCACTTTTGACCCCTTAAAAATAATTGTAACCAGTAAAAGACCTTAAAAGAAAGACCCGTAAAAGAAATCAATCATTTGAGACCCCTAGTGCTGCTCTGCGACTTTTAGTTTCGGGGGAGATAGAGTTTAAAAATATAGAAACAGACAGACAGACAAGCAAACATATGCCCGATTATATATTAGATTAGTATAAATTCAATTACATTCTAGAAATTGTGCTTAATATTGTTGTTGATATTTGCATTCTTCTAATGCTGCATTATTTTATATTTCTATTTTTCCTTGTCCTATGCATATATACGGCGTAATCATGCTGACACACGGGTTTCACGTCCGAATCAACGAAGTTAACTATCGGTTAGCGAGGTTACTAGTAAAATGAATGACAGTTAAAGAATGCCAGCTATTATAGTTCTTCGATAATGTAAGCCTTATTTCCCCTAGCCACTGGGATCAGATAATGCCTCTAATTTAATCTAATTTAATCTAATTTAAGCAAGGGTATATGTAATGATTGCGAAACCCTTACTTCACGTAATTACACGAGCAGTGAATCTTACAGCGGGTATCCATTTCTCTCGAAGCAGAATGCAGGCCATATTTTCGTACGCAATCTTTCATCAGTTCAGTCTAGTATCAGGGTCGCTGGCTCTAAACATGCTGTTCAGTGGTTACGTTATGCAAAAAGGATGAATAAGTGTTAATAATGGCGCTTGTTCCTGTGAAAAAGAGCGCAAAAATTTAACTATAGAACATAAAGGAATTACACTAATTAGCAACGCACTGATACGCCTTGTCTAAAACCCCACTTTTTCCGATTTTAATTTCGACATTTAGACATCATTTATGAAGCGCTTCTGGTCGGCACTCATCCATCCAGCACATTGACTGGCCCGTAACAAATAAAGTGCATCGTAGTCAAAGGAGTTGCTTGTCCATTGGCATGCTGTATTTCAGTTTAACACTGCTTTTACTAATTCAGCCGAGGAGCCAATATAAATTATCGCTTTCATTTTACGATAAAAAAACACCAGCCAACCACACATTTTCAATCAGATAAAAAATACCCCTGATAATAATAACAGTCATAAAAAAGTCAATTGAATAATGATTTTAAACAAGAAAGCATGTACGTGCCTTCGGAAGTAAATCTATGATAACAATAAGATAAAGTGATAAACAACTTCGAAATCTCTCTCTCTCTCTCTCTCTCTCGCTATATATATATATATATATATATATATATATATATATATATATATATATAGATATATATGTATACATATATATATATGTAAATATATATATATATATATATATGTGTGTGTGTGTGTGTGTGTGTGTGTGTGTGTGTGTGTGTGTGTGTGTGTGTGTGTGTGTGTGTTTTGTGTGCGGGCCGATTGCGCATGCAAGAGGCTCGGGTTCGAATCCTGACTTCGAATTGCTCTAACTGATGACCTCAAATAAGGGCGAAACTCCGATTCATTTACTGCCATGGCTCTTGTGGGCTGCGACGTTGTTTGGCCGTGCAATTTATTATATATATATATATATATATATATATATATATATATATATATATATATATACTCGAGAGTCAAAATGATGAAAAGAATATTCTCTTTTCATAACCCTATTCATGACAGATTAGAAATAAACAGGATAGAAAAAGAGACGAGGCATAAGACAGGGGATAAACAATGAGAAGAGAAGCAGCTACACGGACGATTCATATAGATTACAAAAGAAGAGACTAACGAAAACACTTGGCACTGGGTACAAAAAGGACATCTTTACAGGGAAACTGAATCACTAATAACACCTGCACAGGATAACAATTAGAACAAACCACATCAAAGATCGCCAAAACACAAGAAAAAAGCAAATGTCGACACTACGGGCAAAGAGACGAAATATAAACAACATAAAAAAGAACAATTTTAAAATAGGCACAATCAAGTTGGAAAGGCTAACCGTTGGATCTTGAACACACTGACAAATGGTATAAACAAAAGTCGGCAGCAGTACTGGAAAATGAAAGCAACAAAGTCTTATAGGACATGGATATACAACCGGATAACTCCTTCCCAGCAAGAAGACTTAAGTTCGTAATAGTTTACAAGAAGGTAAAGTTCTGCCAGACTGTAGATTTGCCGTTCCACTTACCACAAAGTAAAAATCAAGGAGACTGAAAAGCGGAACAAATACACGGACCTAGTCAGAGAGCTCAAGGGTATCTGAAAAATGAATAAAGTAAAGATAACACCATTAATAGGATGAGCGCTAGGAACGATATCGAAAAACATTGAAAAAAGATTTTGAGAGATTGGAATCAGAAGGATGACAGAGATGTACAACGAATTTCAATAATGAAAACTGTAGATATATCAAAGAAAACCCTTGGACATGGAGACTAAAACCACACATAAACTATACAAAAACTGGACACAAAAACGGCTGCAGATTCAAAACACAAAGAGGACATTACATGAAATTATGAAAACTGAAACGGCACAAATGTAAGTTAACACCGTGCGCTCCTGTCTTCCGCCCTTTTTTCTTTATTGTTTTTCTGTTTTGTGTGCGTGTGTGCATGCCACCATAAACTGTCACCACACCAAATAAGTGAAGAGGATCAAGGAGGATTTATAGATCGTGGAGAGAAAACACTAACCGCACCTCCGCTTGGTAAGTGTAAAGACTAGTCCTTTGGGAGGCTTGTTGACAACCAAATTGCAGTGAACACCACTAGTTGCTGCCAATGAGAAATCAATTGTAAGCGGCTTTTTCGATAGCACATATTTATGTACACAGGTTATCGAAAATGTTGGAGAGTACTGGAAATCTGAGGGGACTTTTTTCATTCAGGCTCCAGAAAACACCACAAGTTATTCTCAAAGCGAACTCGTTGATGAGGGTTGGTGCAACTAATCACAGTGAGTATAATAATAATAATAATAATAATAATAATAATAATAATAATAATAATAATAATAATAATAATAATAAATTAATAAATTAATAATTTATAAGCTTACCCACGATGTGAAAAATTCAAGCAACACAAATATGAGAACAGACATGCCACTACCATTACTATCGTGGATAAAGGCCTGTGGAAGAAAAAATTGCCGGAAATAAAATAGAGGGGCATTTAAACTGTTATAAATAAACAAGAGATGTTGATATAAAAAAAAACACACACACAAGTAGAACAAAATACGATGATATGAATTGGCTACAATAAAGCCAACGACAAAGTCCTTCAACCATTGATAATTGAATGTTAGAGAATGTACAAAATATCCGACGAGATCATTAATATTATCAAGAAAGAAATAAGAACGGAAAGTAAAAAAAACAAAACAAAAAACAAACAAACAAAAGAAAAACAGCATCAGAAGAACAGGAATATATAGACATCTTCCGAGTGGACTCTTTATTATAACTCCACTCAAGGATGATGTAAGGATATGTGATGCCGGATACAAGTAAACATACATAGAACAAAGCAAAGAGAATCACATATATATGAATGGCCTAAAATCATGTTCAAAAGACATATTCAGCGAAGACATTCAAATTTAAGTCTAAGTAGAAAAGTATGCAGTGTTAGATATGCAGTGTGGAAAGCTGGAGGCATCAGAACGCATGCCATTCACTTCAATAGAAGGTGACGACCTTAATGAAGATGATACGAACAAATACAAAATTCTGGAAGCGGATACCAGCAAAACGACAATAATAAATAATAAAAGAAAATATTCTACAAACAAATTTTATACTAGAAATATTGTTAAAGGAATAAACACATAGGCAGCATCACTATCAAGATACTCTGAACCATTTATAGGTCGAAGCTTATGAGAACGTAAGCGAATGGACCGCGTGAGGGAACTAATTACTACTCATAATGCAATAAAAACGGAAGCTAATATCAACCGACTTTATGTGAAAACATCGAAAGACTAAGACAACTGGTAAGTAAAGAAAACTAAGTGTGGACAAAGCAATACTTTAAAATACATAAATCGGAACACAGAGATGATGTAGATCATTGCAACAAGAGACGCAGTTAAAGTCGAAAAAACTCGAGACAGCAAAACAACAAACAAAAGGCACGGAAATAAAACTTCTTTGCATCATCTTGCAAGCATCAATTAACTAAATTGACAGTAGATCAACTCGTAAAACTAAGTAGAAATATAATAGAATATAATATATTGCCAGGACTGGTGCACGTCTACTACAAGAAACATACAAGGACTATTTCCTACATTTTTAACATCTTCTATTATCCTTTACATTTATACATCCACTATTCGCCATATTTGTTATATTCTGACACACACAAAACACTATTCATTCCATCTCTAAGTGTAAAAAATGGTCCTCTAAAATAATAGATCGCAAATAACCTACAAAGTTCCAGCCCAAGTTTCATCGCTGCAATGCTGAATACCTGAGCCTATTTTACAAGCAATTTAATAGAAATCGAACGATTCAAAAAATGCATATGAAATATAATATCGAAAACACCATGATATGGTTGAGATAAGGACACTTGAAAAAATAAATATTATGGCTACTGAAGTCCACACTGTGATTTAAACTAAATGCATTGAAGCAAAAATAGATAAATATCTGAAAAACAATAAATGCAACCTCTGTTAAAAAAGGGAACTACGGCAAATCTATTAATAATTAAATACAACAAAGTGGCGAAAAAAATTAAAAAAAAGCAGACATGATTCCATGGGGATAAATGCAAACGATTGCATTTTGCATATGCAGATAAAACACAAACCGGAGAACATACAGAAAAATAAATACCACAAAAACTTTAAAACATGAAATTACAAACAGATAAACTCACTAAAGCAAGAAGACCGGAGTTTATAATATATTAGTAGAATGAGACAAATTCCCAATTTGTTCTTTAAGCTTTCTCAGTACATCACACAGTAGAAAATAAAGCAAATATACAAAGATTGACAGAGAATTAAATTTTACTAATAACTGAAAAACTGCAAAATACTAGGAATAATTACAACCAAAAGGAAAGACTTAGACAATACAACGAACATCAATGATGGAAGCAATCCAGACCTTTACGAATATTATCGAATGAGGAAATAACGCCACATAAACAACGGCCACTTATCACCCCCCCCCAAAAAAAAAGATGCAACAGAAATTAATCACAAGGAATACAATAGTCAACCTAGGAAATGTTATAAACTTCACGCCTAACGGTCTACAGTTTTGAATTGTGACACAGAACGTCATTATAAACGGTCGAGAATATGAAAAGACCAACAAGTGAGAACACTAACTTTACCTCCACTGAATGACTGCAGAGAATACTAGTACATTGAAAAGGATTATTAGCACTATGGACGACTTGTGAGTGTTTTTGGTGAGAAATCAATGCTAGGCGACTGTTGAGATAAAAGAAAGTCATAAGCGAAACTTATAATGAGGTGGAGATTACTGGTAATATGAGGATACTTTTTACTTTTTGCCATCCACATATCAAGCGACAGCATGGTTCATTACAATCGGTAATCGCTGATGATGACTTATGTGAGCGCACATCGTAACTCTAATAAAGCATTAAAAATTTGAATATTCCTAGAGATGAATCCCCAGCAATAACTTCGTAGCTTAGTGGTGGATGCCCTTTTCTCTTCCCTGCAACCTCTCTCCCACAGTAGAGACGTTACGATCCTCTCTCTTCTTTATTGTTATTTTCATAGCATGTGCTCAGCTGAGACTCAATCTATGACTCTCCCCTCGCAAAACTTTCACGAAAAACACTCGTCTAGCCGAAACCACTATCAATAATTTCCCACACTTTTATCTGTGCTTAAACCTAAATGTACGAACAAAGCTTCTTTCTTAGAACTGCCCGCTCGAGCAACCTTCTTTCGATTGTCTGTTTTCGAGCTGACTACAATCTGATTGTCTTCAAGTCCAATGTAAACAAGTCCTTGATGAACCGTCCCCCTAAGTTATTCGATTTAAAAAATCCCACTACTTTCTTCGCTATAATCCCATGGGTTAATGTATACCCATTGACCCTTATCCTCGACTGGCTAACGGACCTTGATAAGTGGTGATTCTTGTGTAAAAATAAATAAATAATCTGGAGTCCTCGAACATTTCATGTTTTAACATCGATCAAGCTCACCACTCTCCATGGCCTTGTCACGGTCAAAACATCCTTGACCCATGAGTTACATATAGGCGGACGAAATTAAATATTTTTTCATGATTCTTTCGAACACTTGTGCTAAATAGTGGGATATACAAGGTTTGGAGAGATGAGGGATATTTTTTCAAGTCTTGCATTATATGCTTTTTCATCATTCTACATCAACTTCTGGACATTTCATACGACTTTTATAGATTTTTATGTTCCGTAGATGTTCATATCAATATAGTGATTAAATCAATTTCTCTACTACTACTACTACTACTACTACTACTACTACTACTACTACTACTACTACTGTTATTACTACTGCAAGCTATTACATGCAACATAGCTATGTTCCTAGTAACACTGTTAATAAAGATACGAACCGCAGTAAGACTTCCCCAAATGCCAAACCTTGCTTGTGTCGCGGTATTACCCGTAAGCAACTCAGGTTTCTAGCAAAGTAATATACGGCATTATCTCTAAGTAATTTTTGCAATTTTTGCAATACAATCTGTCTAACAACGCTCAGGTGAATTGCAAATCTGTACAAAATCCCTTCGGCTTGTCGTTCCTGCAGTTAAGAAATATCTATTCTTTTCCGTTTACGAATAGTTAGGAACAATGAGGAAGACTTGAGAAAGAAGAGACAATAGTAAGACATTATCATCCTTAGATATGTGCAGAATACATTCAACAATATAAGCAGTAAAAGCAGCAAAAGAAAAAAAAACATAATAATAATCATAATAATAATAATAATAATAATAATAATAATAATAATAATACTAATAAAATTAAATGATAATAATAATAATAAATGATAATAATAATAAAATTAAATAATAATAATAATAAAATTAAATAAAAATAATAATAATAATAATATTAATAATAATAACATTAAATGATAATAATAATAATAATAATAATAATAAAATTAAATAATAATAATAATATAAATAATAATAATAATAAAATTAAATAATAATAATAATATTAATAATAATAATAATAAAATTAAATAATAATGACAATAATAATAACAATAATAATATAAATTAAATGATAATAAGAATAAAATTAAATAATAATAATAATATTAATAATGATAATAATAACATTAAATAATGATAATAATAATATTAATAAAATTAATAAAAATAATAATAATTATTATAAAATTAAATGATAATAATAATAATAAAATTAAATAATAATCATATTAATAATAATAATAAATTAAATAATAATAATAATAATAATAATAATAATATAAAATAATGATAATAATAATATTAATAATGATAATAATAAATTTAATAATAATAATATTAATAATAATAATAAAATTAAATGATAATAATAATAATAATAATAACATAAGTAATAATAATAATAAAAAAATAAATAATAATAATAATATTAATAATAATAATAATAATAATAATAATAATAAAATTAAATAATAATAATAATAATAATAATAATTATAATAATAATAATAATAATAATAATAATTATAATAATAATAATAATAATAATAATAATAATAATAATAATAATAATAATAATAATAATAGTGAATCTCGGAATAGTTATATCTTATATTACCATCATGCAATCAAAGTTTATTTATCTGAAACAGACGGACGTGTATATTACAAATGGCACATATCCAAAATCCATGTGGTGCGACAAATTCAATTACACAATTGATCAGTTCATAATGATATCAACTGAATACAAGAATCGCCGATATAATATAGTCAGCTAATAATTAGATTAGAACCCACCGCATCATTTTGCAAACATCAATTAACTGATTTGACAGTAGATCAGCTACGAAAAGAAAGTAGAAGTGTAATCTATATATCTATAAAAAGTAAGACTGTGTGTGAATATACTTCGCAACCTATATACTGAACGAATTTTGGTATATACAGATTGAAATTTGGTATATAAGATGTTCAGGCACGTAGAAAATTTTTTAATTGTTTTCATGTTGAAAAGGACTACTCAACGGGTAAAAATACAAATTTGGTACTAGGGGGAGGTCATTGGTGTTTTTTTAAATCTGTTTGTCAACTGTTTCACGAATGCGCATGCGTGAATGGCGATTTCTTATGAATAAGTAGATTTGATTTCAATGTTACGAATAAGTCGATTTGAAAACAATTTTAAAGTTCGTGTCGACCTGGCGTCATTGCTATCGTACTTGACTTACTCTCTTTAGGTTTTGGTTTCGATTTCATCTCAGTTATTTTTTTTTACTTACAAGATGTAAACTTTTTAGAAAAATATAATACTCGTATGCACATGTCTTAGATTATTACCGATTTTGTTACTTATTTTTTTGAAGGAATTTAATGTTGTGTTTAATACCAGGCAACGTCGGGTACATCTAGTAGAGTATAATGCATTGCCAAAACAGATGCATGTCTACTGCAAATAAATTGGAGTCTTTCTTTCGCGTTAAAAAACTTCTCACGATTCTAGTATCCTACATATCCTCGAAGCTAACATTCGACACTGCCTGAGGTATTTTATTACATCCTTAGGCAGGGCGCAAACCACTATTCTTTCCCTCTTAAACAGTGTAAAGAAATAGCATCTAATATAATAAATGCCACACTATGTTCAATGGTCCTACCCTCTGTCCCATCGCCGAAATGTTGCATCACTGCACGTATATTCCAAGTACTGCAATCGAAAATGCCCCGAGAAATTTGCTGCACTGATAACTCGTGGACGTATGTCCTCTAAACCGACCCGACATTCAGCAAAATTCAACCCTTTAAATAAATCAGCTTAAATATTTTTCTAATGAAATTAAAAAAGGAAAACATTATCAAAAGAACTAAAAACAATGAAAAGATAAATGAAAATAAAACAAAAAGAAACAGAAAAATATACGGAATAAAAATACAAAGAAAAACAGGAAAAACATCGATTGTAAATAGAAGAAAACATTTTAAGGTTATAGATGATAATAGAATAATTTTAAAAAGGCGTCAAAAGAAGCAATAAAAGAATAAACAAGAATGAAGAACACTTTTGACAGTTTGTTAAAATAAATATCAAATAGGTGATAACTGAACAAATATCGTGTCGAAGATTGTTTTCAAACTCTCATCAACGAGACACATACCAATTCTGAGAGTTTTAAAGAGTAAGGCGTAGGTTAACATATGTCACGCGTTTTTCAAAATAATCACAGCTCAATCAACACCTACAGGGTGTCTAAAAAGTCACTGAAAGGATAGAAAATATTTGCCATTTTAACATTAATGATTATTTTTCTCTATTTAAGATATTTACAGAGAATGTTTTGGAAATTAATTATTGATAAGCATAGCGTTGAACAACGTACGCACGTTGTAAAATTGTTTTACCAAAATAAGGGGTCAATAGTTTTGAGTCGATGAGCTCATCGACGGCATTTTTATGTAATAGATTGCTCAAGTTACAGCTCAATTCGAAACATTGTGCAAACCCTGCAAGAATTTAAAGAAAACACCAGGACTGAAATAAAGAGTTTAAATCGCAATCCAGAACTTCTGAAATCTCTCATGAATATGGCGATGACAAGAGAGTATTCTTTTCATTATTTTGACTCTCGAATATATACTAATCAATACCTTATACGTTTTAGATAGAGTGATGTAGTTCTCGATTGATTAACTGTGTCGGATATCTACTTGAGAGTCAAAAAATTATAATAGTATTCTCTTGTCATAGCTCTAGTCATGAATAATGATTTTGAAAGAGCACAAATATGCGAAGCCGAAAATGGGCAATATTTAAAGGATATTATTTTTCCTTAAAAAAGAGTTTTGGAATTTTGCATTGTCACCAAAATTTCCTTATGTCTTATTCAGATTTTCTTAAAACTACAGAAAGATATCAAAATCTATTTAATTTCAAAATAAATCAGTGACTTTTTGGACATCCTGTATTTAATGTTAATCCTTTCGGATTGAAAAGGATTATCGTTCAACTTCTGCATCTTTAGTCTAATATAGCAGCTGGTTTCAAATTCTATATTTATATATGTAACATGGCTTGAATAATGCCACTTGACTCCATTTACTGACCAAACAGATGTTATTTGTCATCGTATTGAGACTTTATTTTTATTTTGTTTTAGTCTTTTTAACCATCTATTATGTTTGATTCTACTTGTATTTCTATTTGTTATCTCATGTTATATACAGAGAAAGTATAAAACACAGCATTATATCTGTTGAAAGCCGTTTTATGTATCGACTCCCAGTTGGACAAAGGTTCAAATCACTAGCACGCTCAATAAAAAATATCAAATTTAAGAAAAATGTGCGTACTATATAAAACCAAACATGCAGTTCCTTCCGGTTATTTTCTACATTTCTTCCACAGTTGAGAACAGCGTTAACTAAATACTCACGGAACAATACCTGGTGCATCAGAACTACTATTTTAAAAGTTATTACTAATATAATAGATCCTACACTATCTATAAAGTTCTAGCCCCTGTCTCATCGCCGCAGTGTTGCATCCTCTCTGCCATTGACAATACTAATTAACTAATATAGGACCGCTACACATATAATGCGTATTCCATTGTCGCATATCGTAACAAGTAAACTTGCACTGAAATCAACATATATACTCAAATTCTATTTACTGGCAAAAGATTTTAATTTACTTAGAACGGGAAAGTCTAGTTCATAATATTTACCAACCCTTCATGATTTATTGCCTTAAAAAGTTGTCAAAAATAATGATTTACTTTTCCATAGATTGCCTTTGTTATGATTTAAGTTTATAATATCTCTATCTTCAGCATCTTCAATTAATAGCTGTTGAATAAAAGAACAGAAACTAGTTATTATTACAATCCGGTGTAGTTTTAATTCAGCCATCATATCTATATATAATAGGACCGAACGAAGTAAATGGAAGAGTTATCTTCCTTTATTTCTTTACAAATAAAAAAAATAGATAGAAAAATGGACGAAACGGAAAATTCTAACATAAAAGAATATATCGAAATTATTGGAAGAAAATAAATGGTGAACAAACAAGCGAAATACGTTGCCACTACTACTACTCTTTTACTGCTCTTACTACTACTACTATTACTACTAATACTGCTACTACTACTACTAATAATAATAATAATAGGAAGAAGAAGAAGAAGAAAGAACAAAAAACAGGCGCAACCAATGGAGAAGGACATTACACTGGGGATTATGGAAACAACTACATTTTTAACGCACCGACAAATGGTACAAACATAAGCCCGTAACAGGACTCAAAAAACAGAAAATTCTATGGAACATGGACATACAGACGGATAAACCCATCCAAGCAAGAAGACCGGATGTCGCAATATAAAACAAAAAAGAACTATTCTATCAAATCGTAAATTTTTTGTCCCAGCTGACCACACGGGTGAGTATGAAAGAAAAGGAGAAACGGAGTAAATACACAGAGCTTGCCAGAGAGTTAAAAAGGATTTGGATAATGAAGAAAATCCAAATAATACCTGTAATTGTAGGAGCAGTACGAACAATTCCAAAAAAACTTTGAAAAAAGAATAGAAGTTGGAAACAAAGGAATGGCTGGAACGATTCAACGACTTACGATAATGAAAACAGCTTAAATATTAAGGACCCCCCTTGAATGCAGAGATTAATACACATGGACCACATGTGTGAGCCAGACAAGATGCCGCAGAGGCAAAACATGAAGAAGCGTTACAGGGAACGAAAATACTGAAGCTGCATATTTACAAGTTCTACATCCCCATCACTCATCCCCTCCCATTACCCCATCACCGTCACTCCCACAAAAAGTGTGATACCAAATAGCCGAGAAAGTTTAAGAGGATGGAAAGACCGAGGAGAGAGTGCTGACCTGACCTCCGCTGGGCAAACGCGAAGAGAACTGGGACCTTGGGGAGGCGTAGTGCCACCCAAATTCCAGTGTAGACCAAAGGCCGCCGCCAGCAAGAAATCAATGGTGAGAGGCTGTTGCGATAACGCAAATTTATTTTGCAAATGCTGTCGAAGCGGACGGAGAGTGCTGGACGCCTGGGGAGACTTGTTGTCACTCAGCTCCCAGGGAACACCACTAGTTTTCAATGGGAGATCTTTGATGACCTGTGTGAAAGCTCCTTGTGAGCCAAGAATAATAATAATAATAATAATAATAATAATAATAATAAAGAAGAAGAAGAAGAAGAGGTAAAGCACAGTAAAGAAGACAAGAGAGATAATTAAATAAAAACATTTTATGAGTGAACGTTCGTTAGGAAAAAGGATGCAGAGAATAACCTGATATTAGGAAAAACGTCGAGAAAAGAACATAGAATTATGTACTAAAATAGTTATATGTATACTGAGTCTAAAGACATGAAAAGGGTCTTTTGTAAATATGTAATGATCTAGAGTTAACGTTGCCGAAGGGTTTCCAAATAGAAGACTAAACCGTCTAATTGTAGATGATTATTGTGTTCGTCTCCTGCATTATAAGGATGTCCAATCGGCATTATTATTCGCATCATGACATTACGAGTAAACATCTATCTGTCAGTCGAATATTCAATCTTTTCAGCCTCGCAAAGGAAATCTTCCTAGTCTCTAGGTTGAATGGATATAGCGGCGCTGATTGGCTAGCTTGATCGAAGGACCGCGCGTTCGCCGGGCCGCGTGTATTCACTGGTATTATTGATCCATGACGGTTGTGTTTCGCCCGGTCAGTTTCTATTTTTTTTTTTTTTTTTTGCTACTACCCGAACGCGGGAACTCACGAATGAAAGAAAAGCGGTCAGTGTGAGAACGGTTTACGATGTACGCACAAAATATGAAGAGTTAAGAGTAAGAACACTGAGATAAATAAAACGGGAGCAGAAAAACGACAAAAAGAGAGAGTTATTGGAATGGAACAGAAGAAGTAAAGGATAGAGCAACTATACTGAAAGAAACAAGTAGAGAAAATAAGTAATGCGGATTAAATAAATAAAGGGTAACTTCTAGCTTTTCCCTCGTGTGCCTGGTTTTCATGGGTGATGTCATCATGTGGTGACGTCATACATTCTGGAGACTTGTACAATCGCCCCCTCTCTCTCTCTCTCTCTTATGATAATGACGATATAAGTAACGTGATAAAAGAAAGCAAAGCAAACCGTCAAACCCTGATCATTGTTGAATTGTAGCCTCTGCGTTTTCAATTTCAGATTTAATTCACAGACTATGTTTGACTACACTGCTGACACGTGACAGGACAAAGGATATGTCTGTAGACACACACACCCACACATACACACACATATTATCACATAGATATGCAGGCATGCCGACACACACGCACACACGCGCGAACATACACACACACACACACATATATATATATATAAATATTATTTATTATCATGTATATTATTTATTATTATCATTATTATTTTTATCAAGTATATAGATGACTTACTTTTATGCACGTAATAATTATTAATAAATAATATTAAAATAAATAAATAAATAAATAAAGTAATACATCCTTAAAAAGTTATGGGCGGACAAAATGGGGGAAAAAGGGTAAATAACTTCTTTCTTATAATAAGCGATCAGGGTGCAAAAAAAAAAAAAGAAATTAGTACGGAATCGCTAATAAAAATAAAAAATAAAATAAATAAATAAAATTCAACAATCTTACATATATGAAATTATATATATATATATATATATATATATATATATATATATATACTAGACTACCCGTGACCCGTTGGGTCAGTATGTTATATTAGCTATGGAATTCATGTATGAGCGTAACACTTGTGACGTAAAGAAAATATTTTTTTGTGACATAACAGAAACATTTCTATGAAAGTATATTAAAATGAAAAAAAGAATATAAATAGATTTCTATGAGTCATTCTGTTTATAATTGTTTATTTTTGAAAATAAGAACTTAGAACCATTGAATTATAAGTTAAAATATAAATAATTTAAACGTAATACGGAAATGAACGATGTAAAAAAATGCAGAAAGTATTAACAATTGTTTATTTGGATAATTTAAAACGCAAAAAAAAAAATTGGCCGCTGAAAACGTACACAGTAAAAAAAAATATGTTGTCAAAAGGTCAAAGTTGATTTATTCGTGAGAAAAATGCGACAGTATAGTTGCAATATAGAATAGTTGCAAAACATCCCCCAAGGGGTCAGTATGTTATATTAGCTATGGAATTAATGTATGAGCATGACACTTGTGACGTAAAGAAAATAGGTTTTTTGTGACATAACAGAAACATTTTTATGAAAGTATATTAAAAAAAAAATATTGATAGATTTCTATGAGTCATTCTGAGTAGTAGTAGGGAAAATACATGTCAACCAGTAGTAGTAATAGTAGGATAAGGAAGAGGAGGTGTAGTAGTAGTAGTAGTAGTAGTAGTAAGAGGAGGAAGAGGGGACGTAAGGATAGTTGTAAAGAGGAGAAGTAATAGTAGTAGCAAGAAGCGGAGGCAGAGTAGTAGTAGTAGGAGGAGGAGGATATTGCGCAAGCAAACAAGCAAACAACCAAGAACGCCAGAGTTTTAGTATTATATATATATATATATATATATATATATATATATATATATATATATATATATATATATATATTTTATTACATTTTCACCCCAAACAAGGCACATTGCCACTCAGGTTTAGGGGGCTACTATCAGGGTCAGCAACTACTGGGTCACTATGTAGGGATTTGGGCAGCAAGATGTCGGTTCACGTTGCACTTGAACTTCTGCATGTCAGTACAGTTAGGGAAGCATGATCTTGGAATAGAATTCCAGAGTCTAGCAGTTCTGGGGAAGAAACTACTTGAGTAGAAAGATCTTTTACATCTAGGGATCTCTACTGTGCGGGGGTGGGATTTAGCTGCCTGTCGGGTTTATCGATGGTGTCTGCGTCGTGGGGGCACAAGTGTCTGCAGTTCGTCAGAGCATTCGCCATTAAAATACTTGTAGGACAAGCAGAGGGATGCAACGTTCCGTCGATGGGGCAGAGGCTGAAGCTTAGATGCCAGTTCAGGGCCTATCAGATTGGCGACTCTTTTTTGAACCTTGTCTAGGAGTGAGAGACTAGTAGTAGACGCACCAGCCCAGATTTGACAACAATACTCCATACATGGGCGAATGGTGGCCTTATAGAGATACAGGATACTTTCAGGTGTCAGTAGTTTTCTAGCACGGTAGAGAGAGCCCACCTTCCTTGCAGCGGCCCTGGCAATGTTTTCAATATAATTGTTCCAGCTCATGTTTCCTGTGAACGTAAGGCCAAGCAGTTTGAAAGATGTACTCTCAGACAGGGAGTCACTGGCCATTGCTATTATTGCCATAGAAGGTTTATTGTAGTTATTGAAGGACACCAGTTTAGTCTTGGCAGCATTGAATGTGACCATCCATTTATATCCCCATTCCACTAAAGATTGGAGGTCATCCTCTAGTGTTTTTGCCATTTCTTTAGATATGTGTTCATTTGTTTTCCTGTCATGCCTGTTATAGAGTGTAGTGTCATCAGCATATATACCCATCTCAGAGGCAGTTTTGTCGGGGAGGTCATTAATAAATATCAGGAACAAAAGAGGTCCAAGAATAGACCCCTGAGGCACTCCCGCATTTATATCACACTGTTTAGATGTTCGACCGTCGAGGACAACCTGTATTTTTCTCTTATCTAAGAAGGATTTAATTATGCTAAGTATTCTACCAGTGTACCGTATGATTTAATTTTCCTGAGGAGACCCTTGTGCCATACCCTGTCAACAGCCTTAGATATATCTAGAGCTACCGCTCTGCCCTCCCCCGCTTTGTCCAGTGAATGGTATATACGTTCAGAGATTACATTGAGGATGTCAGTTGTGGAACGGGTTTGTCTAAATCCATATTGTTTGTCAGTCAGAAGTTTAGCATCTGTAAGGTGCCGGACTAGAGCATGGTTAATTATGGTCTCAAATATTTTGGCGAAAAGTGGGAGGAGGCTAATGGGGCGATAATTTGATGGGTCAGTTCTTTCGCCAGAATTCTTGAATATTGGTACCACAGAAGCGGTTTTCCAACAGCCCGGAAAGCAGGATTCATTAAGGCATTTGTTGTAGAGTTTGGAGAGAACTGGAGCTACTTCGGCTGAGCACTTTTTTAATAGCACAGCTGGGATGAGATCAGGTCCACATGCTTTTGAAGTGTCAAGATTTTTTATGATATATATATATATATATATATATATATATATATATATAGTTGCATAGCTAGAGAAAGGAGATTAAAAATAAAGCGAAAATTTGCTAGTGATGAATAATTCTTTTTTTGAAGTACATTGTAAATTAAGACACATCTTTATATTTATTCGTCGAACTAGTAAGAGAATAGATAGCTTTGTGTCGAAATTATTATACACTCCAAATGTATAATAACAAGTTTTAAGCTATTTTGAATAAGCTTGTGAACATCGAACCTATCCATTCTGATTTCGTATTGTTTAAATCATCGGTTTATTAGATGCATAACGCAACACTGTTATCATAACTTTCCAAGGCTTATAATTTAAACTTTTAGAAATTTTAAGTTGTCATTAAAGACCATTTCTTTCGAAGTAGATTGCTATAGTTTGTAAACAATGTAGATTTGAGTGCGTTTGTAACCCACTAACGCAGGCACTGTCCATATAATAAATCAGGGAATAATATTTCTGCTCGTTTCGTGTCCTACCTTGAGATGATGCTTTTCAATCTATTTTGATCAGCACTTGCTTGAAATCTTATCTGAGCATTAATATCTGAAATGATTTTCCATCGATTCACTTATCCTCATTTCAGAATGTTAAATATAACACAGAAACAGTTCTCTCGTTACTTACGTATGAAGGGAATACATGTTTTTTTATTCTGTAGAATTAGCTGATTAATTATGAATCCCGGGTTTACCACTATCGCCTTTAACAGAAATATTAATTTGTTCTTGTTCCTAATTATATTCCCATTACTAATTAATATCATCTATAAATTCCTAGATCAGTGTGGTATATAATTATTATTGTCTAGTGTAGTGT
Organism: Euprymna scolopes; assembly: GCF_053919585.1. Taxonomy (NCBI): domain Eukaryota; kingdom Metazoa; phylum Mollusca; class Cephalopoda; order Sepiida; family Sepiolidae; genus Euprymna; species Euprymna scolopes. Next base: position 38,092,969 of record NC_136484.1, on the reverse strand, counting down.
AATTCAACTTTTTGATTATTGTGTATGTGGTCTGATAAATAACTAGATAAGCATTTACAGTAACCACTTACAGTTTTTAAGAAATCCATTAAATTCATAATATATAGTGCTATGACAACTGCATATTCTTTTCATTGTTTTCACTCTCGGGTGTGTATCCATTGATGTCTTAAATGATGTTATATAGAGTGAGGTGGTTCTCAGTTGATTGATTGTGTCTAACTGTGAAGGATATATACTTGAGAGTCAAAACAATGAACAGAATATGCTGTTAGTATATCACTAATAATATATCAGTAGACTAACGTTTCATAAGTCTGATATTCGTCTGAAAAATCTTATTACAATTAGTGCTGTGACGATTAATAAGAATCGGAATCGGAAATCGGAAATCGGAACTTTACGGGTATCGGAATCGGTTACGGAAATCAAAAGAATTGTGTATATTTTCCAATGCCAAAAACGATTATTTTAATTGTCTATTTAATGTGAGTTTGCTTAAAGAAAAATCTTCCACTGTTGGTGGTAATATTATAATAATAAATATTTATTCGTTTTAAAACTAAAGTCTGTAGATCATTCACTGCATGTATGTTTTTACGGTCGTCGGAAAAATAGTAACTGTATAGTTAAATATTAAGAGATTTATAAGAATCGGGATTGAAATCGAAAATTGTATCGGAATCGTGAAATAGTATGGAATCTGTAATTATATCAGAATCTGGAAAAAATATAAGACTAGTCATATCCCAAATTATTATGAATAAAAATCTTGCAATAGGGTATACTTATATGTATCAACATATCTTACTTGTTCTTGCGGAACACGTCAAAACCTTTTATAGAAATGTTGTTGAAAGAAACAAGAAGAATACCGTTTTCAAATGTGAGCTTAAGGAAAAAAGGTTACGTACGTGATTAACCTATCAAAATAAACATTGGTAAATTATTATGATTACTTCTATTATATACGAAGTCTATTTTGTACTCTGTCAAGGCAGGATAGGCTGTTTTTAGCAGCTCCTGCCCAAATGTGGCAGCAGTACTCTATCGTTGGATGTACTTGGCTTTTATACAGATAGAGAATTGCATCAGTAGTGAGATATCTTCTGGAGCGGTAGAAGGATGCCACCATTTTCCCAGCGTCCCTGGCAACAGATTTGATGTACGTGTTCAACATTAGAATCTACCTTTAATATTCTATCGCAAAACATGTACCCAACTATCAGTATTCCTCTATGATTCAGTTTGCTCTATGATTTTGAAAAGCCCAATTCTATTTTTCAGATAAATCCTCTTATCAAGTCAGATACACTTCAGTTGTCTTTTAGGTAGATACTGATTAGTAATGAATGTCGATATATATTCATATTGCATACCATATGTTGTTTCTGCTGGTGATGTGATGTGAGAGATTGATAGGTACGTTGAACCAATACCAACAGCATCACCAACAACAAGCTTTGCATCACTTTTTATATGAAAATACAAATACGCTTCATAACTGTTGTCACGTTTTTGTGGTCCGCGTTTGGGTAGCTGAGCGTCTCCATTTTAATCACCAACGAAAACAAAATACAGCTTCTGTCGTAAAAGTCAAGATGCATGGAGGTATGTATATTTTGTTGTAACAATTGTTTAACAAACAGGATGATTAAGATTATTTTCGTGTATTTTTGTAATTTAAATTACGTCATTAACTTTGTCATATAATGCTTAAATGTAACTTATTATATATATACCTCACTAAAAGTTATATTAATAAAGAAATAATATATATCTATATAAAAGTGAGAATGCATGTGTGCGGAAAATTCTCAACCGATGTACTCAACGAATAATTTATCTACATACTTTATATTTAGTATAAAGGATATTCAGACATGTAGAAAAGTATTTAATCATTTTATTCCTGGAAAAAGTGTTGCTAATCTGTCAAAACTGAATATTTCGTTCTGGTGGATTCATCAGAGTTTTATCTTTTTGCTAACTGTTTCAGGAATGCGCATGCTTGAATACATCACATAACAAGTTCCTTATGTTAAAAATACGTAGGTTTTAAAAAATATAAAGATTGCGTAAAGCTGCCCTAATAGTTATCGTAACTCACTATCTATAGGTTTTGGTTTCGATTTAAGTTCGAATATTTTTTTACTTACAAGAATTAAACTGTCAAGTAAAACACATACTACTCATATGCACATATGTCGGATTTTGTATGAATTTTGATGAAATAATAATTCGTATTTTACGAACGGGCAACGCCGAACTGCATGCTAGCGTTTTACATAAGTATTTCACTATTGACTTTACGAAATTCATTTTATATAAATAAATTCGAAACTAACATGATTATGTGATCCCTAATTAACATCATATTATATAAATTGTTGTCAATGAATATTTTCTTAAGTTAAAAGTTTTCTTATTGATTTGTTTGTTTTAATATGAAAACATTGCCGTGAATAAATCTCAAATATCATTTGCATTACCATCTTTTTATTGCTGTAAAAATGAAATTCACTAAATTTTACAATTATGTTAGGTTGAAAAGAATGCATTAGCATTTTTTTGTATTGTCTACACAAGCTGAAGCTAATTAACCTTCAATTTTCGTATAAATACTTAGAATTTATGGTGGCATCGTTGTAGTAGGTAATGCATTTATACATTACAATAAAATATGTTTTCATTTTTCAAATTCTATTGCTAAAATATTACATAAATATACCCTATTTTATTTTTTAACACAACTATGAATGCAGTTTCATTATTGACGTGATTATGGCGTTTAATTGTACTTTCCAAGTTGGAGACCATACCTATTCGCGTCGATATGGAGCATAATGTAAAAGTTTAAAAACCGCATCCAATATATCCGAACATACGTAAATAAAACGTCAAGTGTTTAAAACAAAAGAAAAGAACAAATGCAAAAATTGTAAAGAAAAAATCCATTGAATTAAAATAATTTCTACTTATTAATTTAATTTCCTTCGTCAATTCATTATTATGCTCCTCGTTGTATGTGCAAACTTTGTCTTTAAAACAATTACAATCGATTGTAATTGGTTAATGCAGCCTCATTCTCGATACGGTTCGAACATATTTCATATATTTGCAAAGGCATTAATCCTTTTTTCTTTATATACTGATATCTATATAAAAGCCAAGTACGTCCAAGGATGGAATACTGTTGCCATATCTGGGCAGAAGCTGTTAAAAACAACCTATCCTGCCTTGACAGAGTACAAAATAGACTTCGTGGCTTAGTGGGGGATGCCCTTTTCTCTACTCTGCAACCTCTCTCCCACAGAAGAGATGTTGCGAGCCTATCCTTGTTTTATCGTTATTTCCATAGCAAGTGCTCGTCTGAACTCCAATCTCTGGTCCCCCCTCGCCAATCTTTCACGAAAAACACCCGTCTAGCCGAATCCACTGTGAAAAATTTCCCCCACTCTTTATCTGTACCTAAATCAAAACGTGGATTCCATGAACAAAGCGTATTTCTTAGAACTGCACGCCTGTGGAACTCTGTTCCCTCTGCTTGCTTCCCACCGGACTACAACTTGGATGTCTTCAAGTCCAATGTTAACAAATTCTTAATGAACCGCCCCCTTAAGTAAACACTTCATCAAATCTCCACACTAACGTAATGTACTTGCAATAACCCTTATCCCTGAGTGGTCATCGGGCCTTGATAAGTGGTGATCACTGTGTTAATATATATATATATATATATATATATATATATATATATATTAAGGGTGAACCAAAACAAAGTGAACAAATTTCAGTTAGGTTTCCAGTTGTAATAAAGACTCGTATTAATATAACTGATAGATAAACCTATTCAAAATGCTGTCAACCAACTTTTGGCTTACCCTGTATATATTCTTAGTCCATTACTTTTTGAACATTCTGTGTATTTGCAGAACTGCCCGTCTTTGGAATACTGTTCCACTGGCATTCTTCCCGGCTGAATACAACAAGGTAGCTTTCAAATCTAATGTAAACAAATTTCTGGTAGGTATTCCTCATAAATAAACAATCCCACCAAATCGACATCATTAAGAATAATTTCACTACCACGTTACATTCATTAACCTTTATCCCCGAGCGACCTCCAAGTAAAAAAAAAAAAATAAATAAAAGTAAAAAATATTTGGAGAATATGAATTTTTTTTTACTTACATATTGCGTTTCGATTTAAGCAAGCCAGCTCTTACAAAAACACAGGTCATGTGTACAATTGTGTTGTCGGAAGAAGGTGTGCACGTAGGAAAAATATTCGGCTTTGTCGTTTTTAATTCTTAGAGAAGATGTAAACGTCATTCATACACGAGTACCGACAGGAATATATTTCTATTTTATGACAATCAGTGACCTTCAGTAAGACTGGAATCTATCAAGTTTAATTTTTCATCTCTTGTTTTATTTATATTTCAGAAAACTATGGATTTATGAACACGGTTAGATATCAGAAAACGAATATTTTAAAACATTTAACAAGCGACACATTCCGGTTTATAAGTCTTTAATTAAAATAGAATCTTCTCCTGGGTGTGTATTTTTCGAAAATGTCTTCACACTTTTTTTGTAATGCGATACTTTTTGAAAAGACTCCGATTCCTACATCTATTTGGTGCCACATACATAAATACTAAAAAGAAAACAATAACTGCATTTTTTTTAAAAATAAGATACGGCAAAACATGCGGAATGAGGTCACCGGCTTAGAAAAATTAAGACTTTTAAAAAGAGATCACATTAGAGACGTGGACGATGTTCGAGATGATGATCACGTGAGGGATGTTGCTACGGTAACAAGAGAATGGGAAAACAAATGTCGTTTTACAACAAACATGTGAAGCATGTATGGCATTGCCCCCCCCCGTGAGTGTACAGTGAACGAGGCATAAAAATGACTAAGTTCAGCATTTGAATCCCCCTCACTTAGCCCCCTCCCAAATCACCAAGGGACGTCAAATACTGGTGAAAGTGAACAAACGCTGCAGTTTTAGGCCTTATCATATGTAAATTTGAGTTCTGCGCTATGCAAAAAAAAGAAAATGACTAAGTCCACCATTTGCCCCCCCCCATGTAGCCCAAAACGTCCCAAGACTATAACATATTTAAATTTGAGTTTAGCACCATGCAAAACTGCAAACAGACATACAAAGAAAACTTTGGACAAATATGGAAAAATAGTCCCAACATGAAGTGTTTTATTAGCCCTAAAAGAGCCCCTCCGGCACACCCAAGAGTTATCGCGAAGTATAGACAAACAAAATTATATAGAAATCAGTTAGTTACAACTTTTCAGAAAGTTTTATAAAAATCGAAAGCATCAATTTTTTAATAAGAACAAAAGTATCAATTTTAGTTTTCCCGGAAAATCCGTTGTGTAACTTTTGTACACATATCATGTTTGATGTTTGTGCAAAATTAAAATAATCCAATGCGTAGTTATTGAGAAAAGTACGGACAAAAGAACAGATCACCGGGAAGGAGTGGATTTTGAGATTCCCCATCCTTTTGTCGGGGGACCAAAAGCGCGTCGAATTTTTTTCTATTCTTTATCTGACAACATTACAGATGAAAAGAAACCTGAAAACGAATTTGCTGCTTTGTATTAAATTATTTTTTTTTCAGAATACACGACACACTAGTAAAAATTTAACATTTTATTTTAATATTTTATGTGTATTATGTATTTATTCTACGTGAAACTTATATCATATGTATTTTCACATTACAGAAACCATAGAAATGTTAATATTATTACTTCCATAAATACGTTAGGTTTTTGCAATTCTTGCAGGGAGAATTCGACGTCCTCCTACATACAGCGCCTGGAATACCCAAATCGGTGACCCATTGTAGTCATGACCAGGCTTAAGGTTGCTTAACTACGCTGATCTGACGGGTACCGGTTTGTCAACGTGATTATGCCGTATCTCTGTTGCAGCACTGCGAATAAATATTTTACTGACGTAGTCATTGTTTGAAAAGGTAATAAAATCGAAAGATTATACGAATAAGAACTATTAATAAAACACTAATCAAATAAAGTGTATGCTTGATGACGTGTAAAAGATTTGCGCATAATTTTTATAGAAAACTGTTTGAAAAAAAACGTTTAATTCCAAACATTCAGATGACATTTTCTGAATACATTGTTACTTTGATTATTTTCTATTACGTGAATCGTATAATGTATTAAATGTATAGTAAACTTTAAAAGAAAACAGTAAAGATGCATCAGCATTAATCATGTAAAGAGTATGGTAGTATTCTGGAATAAGTCGTGGAGTATCATTATTATCTCATGAATATAAATACCCACGTACATTTACAGGCTACAACGATAAAATTGTCTCTCTAGAAAAGACGACGTGATTCTATTTCCGTTTGATGAAAACCGGTTTTCATTTTTTTTTTTTTGCAGACTATCTGCAAGTTGGCCAGTTGTGTACAAATTCCAAGAGCGAGAGGCACCTTCGATCATGTCTGAAGGTAACACAATGTTTAACTAGCGAGATGGGAGATGCGGCGCGCTACAACTTATACTCTCTACCGACCCAAGCTATGACAAAAGGACCATTGCCAGCACCTTCACGTTGCAAATTCGGACGGTGTAACGCTTGAGAGCTCAGGCCAACGAAGTGTCCGGCAAGAGTTATGATCTTATGTGTGGTTTCAATGAGGGTCACATCGTGTAACCTTATACCCTCGAAGTCGACTTGAAGGTTAACAACAAAGTGTACCTATATGGGCTGAATAGTGTGAGCCATTGATGCAATCAGGTGACCGTTGGAAGACGCTGGGTGTGGTAGCAAGACAGCGCCGGCCACAATTCCAAAAAGAACCAAGCTTGACTTTAGAATAGGTGCTATGATTTTTAATCCTTCTCTCAGTTGCTCTCCTCCCCTTCCTACTTCTACTCCTTCGACCCGAACCGGCTTGGCTTCTTTGTTTGGGCATACGTCAAGAATATCACCAACATGACCTCCCACAACACCAAAGCTAACTTGATCTCCGCCATGCGCAGAGCTCTCGCATGTGCTTTTGGAAAACTCATGCTCTCAGTTCCGGATACGTATTGAGCCAGTGATTAACGCTGAAGGCGGATATATTAAATATATATAAGCACTGCTGATTAATCTAGTTACCTGAATTGATTTTCCCGTAAAGGTTTTAAATTAAATCTGTAGTATTTTTTCCTTTAAGGCGACAAATTAATCGTTTCACTCTGTAGAAAAATATAAATTATGGACGGACATGCAAACATACATTACAACTCACGTCATTAATGTTAATATACACTGGAATTTTGGATTATTCCTTAGACCTACTTATAAACATAAAAGAAAGTGGGCTGCATACTTTCCATTTGAATAAAACAAATATAAATTTAATGCAAACATCGTTGAAAACTCTTTAATAAACAATCGAATACACATACAATTTCTACAATTTAAAAAAAAATCAAAGTAAATGAGAAATTTTCGAAGAAAATATCAATCACATTGAACGCATTTTTTCACAATGAATGCATTTAAGAGTAAAACATGTAGTGTTTCTTTTGTTTTTGCGCCTTCATTTAAAACTTAAAAAGACATGTAAGTTTCAATTTTGCGTGTGAGCCAAAAAGTGACTTTCTTGTTTTATACCCCAGGAAATAATTGTAAATTTTCTGGTAAAGAGGTAAAACAATGCAGTTATAGACTGTCATGAGCTAACAAGTACACGAACCCTGGGGAATCATAGTGTTATTCACACTTCGGAGAAAGATATCCTAGATTACAAACTATAACACAATAGTTATTGGCTAACGTTGTCTAGAAAGCTAAGAAACATTCACAGGCAACTGATTATTAAACGGATTGCACAAATAGTATAAATAGACTTGTCAAACTTATTTAGTATAAATTAATGATTGAATTGAAAATCGAGAGTGAATTGTTCGTCTAATGGATATCACCAGCAATTGAATTGATTATGCTGAGTTCTGTCCTTTTAACATGAATTATGTTCTCTTATACGCGAATACTGCTGAGAAAAGCGATAAATGTGTATTTTCCTGCAACTGGATCTAATATAGTTCACTGTGATTAAAGGTAATTTAATATTCAAAGCCTTAATCTTCATAAATTAGTTCGAGTGTTCTTTGTCAAAGCTACTATGAATTATCAGGTTAGTATCATGTATATATCTTTAAAGTAAAGTTCTTTCTTACTCTGACATTGATATTAAACTGACTACTTTTTCTATTTAAATTTTTTTTAAACAAACTTTAAACAAACACAGTCTTGGATATGCGAGCGACTACCTGACGATTTACCCATATGCATATTACATTGAAAAAGAGCATAAATGAATTATTTAATAATTTTTGATTATTTTCTATTAGATTACTGATTTGCTTTCACTTTCACATTCATGTTGGCGTGGGTGCGAAAAACTCTCTCTAACATCTTTGGATATTTGATCTCCACAGTGGAAGTAATATATATATATATATATATATATATATATATATATATATATATATATATATATATATATATGTATATATATATATATATATGTGTGTGTGTGTGTGTATGTGTGTGTGTGGGCGTACGTGTATATATATGTATATATACATATATATATAATATATATATAATATATATATATAATATATATATATATATACGAGCAATCAGTTAATAAATCATGTTAAAAACACTTTGAAATGAGTTAAAAACATATTTAATCTGAAAAGGAAACACTAGAAAAGTGGGTAGTCCTTAATCCGCGGAGCTTCGAAGAAATGCTTTCCTTCTCATCAGAGGGTAGGAATTAGCAAAATGCGGGATCGGATTTCGCATGCAAAAGTATTTGATGAACCAACAAGTAAGTCAAAGATCTTACTTGATAACAAAAAAGTGAAGCAGAGGGAATATGGTGAAGAAAAAGGTGATTACACGTGAATGGATAGTCTGGTGGAAGATAAATAATCCAGTGACGGTAAAATCCAAATATATAACTTCAGGAAAGTTAATTGATTTTCCATTTGCACAAGTAATTTATTTTATATATATATATATATATATATATATATATATATATATATATATATATATATATATATATATATATATAAATATATATTAGGTAGTGGATCTGTAGCACACTTTCGATTTGGTTTTTAGCTTGTAAAAATATCTTCTAAGTGGTCAAAATTGAAAAAAAAAGCAGAGGTAAATCGACTATTTTCTAATTTCAATGGCCTATATACTATTTTACTTGCAACTTCCATATCCATATTTAGTGCGTACGTTATCCTTTCAAAAAGGCAGATACAATTTTGTCACAAAAAGATAACATTCACAAAATTAGTTTTAAAAAAAATACCAGTCTGGAAACAATGATAGCAGTGATAGTGACTGCCCTTTGGTGTAGACTCGTTTTCGAATATCATCATAATAATATATGATATAATGTTGGAGAAAAAAGGAATCCGAGCAACTTTTCTTCACCGGAGAAATATGTTAACGAAATGTTACATAAACAGGAAAAATTCAAAGGGGCTGGGCAAAAAAGAACATCATCTGACAAATAGGTATCGAACTGAACGAGTAACTTAAAAGTTTTTTTTTTCTTAATGTATTTTATTATTTGCTTTATATTCACCACGCAGTCCTTCATAGTCGAAGATGACTCGTAAGGGTATCGGTGCTTTACCCTACGGTGCTGTAGCATTGCAAGCTCATTGTGGAAAGTTTCCCCACAAGTAGTGCATGGGTAGTTATCAGGGTTTTGCCGTTGGTAATGTTTTTGTGCATATATGGTCTTTATTTTTGCATCTATTTCTGCCTTTCCTTTGTGAAGGCTACTGCGCAAGCGAATTCTGTTTGCTGCTTGCACTTCCCTATTTTTTTGTGTTCATATTCATTTGTTAGCGCTTTATATCATTCTTGTCGCGGAGTTTCTGCTTACCAATCTTTCTGCGCTTATTTTCTAATTCTCCATACGATAGTACTTTGGGGATGGGATAGTCCTCCATTCTGGCCACATGTCTAGTCCATCACAGTTGTGTGTGCGGCAAGTATGGCTTTTATGCTGCCCATGTTGCCTCTGTTGAGTACTTCAATATTTGGTATACAATCGTTACATTTAATTTTTATAACTTTTCTTAGGTGGCGCCGTTTGTATTGCTTACGTCTTTATCTTTTCCATGTGCAGTCGGTTTCTCCTGAATATAGTAGAGCAGGCAATAACACTGCTTTATGAACGTTGCTTTTTGTTTCTAGTCTAATAGCGTTCCTTTACCATAATCGCTTATATAGTTTTCCGAACGAAGCACATGCGCTCTAGATGCGGCAGCATTTGTATAGAATAATATAGCACAGTATTAGTTTCTTTGTATTTATTAGTACCTTGTAATTTACTTCGTTTGGGTCAGTTCTATGTTTAAAATAAAATGGGGACGATTTTCATAGGATTTTAATAAGAGCATATTTTATTCGTATTAGTACATTTCCCGTCTAAAAACACTATTTTTGCGCTATCCATCATAATATCTTTATCAAAATATTCTGTGGAATGTCTCCGCGTTTTGCTGATAATTATTGTTAGTAATATCATTATGATCTCATCATACAACTAATATATCATATCTATAAAAAATAATAATGTATGTGAGGACAATACTCAACCTTCATGTTCAACGAACTTTTGATCTACAGACTTGAAATTTAGTATATAGCGTATTCAGACATGTGGAAATCTTTTGCAGAGATTTTCATCCAGAAGAAAATGTCTGCTAAAGGGAACAAAAATGAAAAATTGATACGTGGGGAGGTCATAAAACTTTTATTTGCTTATCAACTGTTTCATGAATGAGCATGCGTGAATCGTTCACAAGACAAATTCCTTATGTTAAGAATAAGTAGATTTGAAAACACTTTTTAAGAACGTGGCAAGCTTGCCTAATGGTTATTTGCCTCACTGTCTTCTTTATATCGATTTAAGCTCGATTTTCTTAAAGTACAAAGCGGTTAACTGTTTAGAAAAAAAAAACACAATACTTGCATGCACATATCTCATTTTTTTATGGATTAAAATATAATATTTATGTGTATTTTACGACCGGGCAACGCCAAGCGGTCTGCTAGTAGTATACAATAACACGATAATAATATGCTTCGTCAGTAAATAGTTTTTAATATCTTGACATGAAATAAAGACGGAATTACTTGAAACTTCTCATATAGACCTTTCTCCAGATTTCCTGTTTTATTTTCTTGCGTAAGCGTTTTAACCTCAAGAGTGTCCCTTGTGTTTTCTGTGAGCTTTCACAGTTTCAGTATCGCATTTGTATATATATATATATATATATATATATATATATATATATATATATAAGTCAAAGATATAGACACGTTTCCTAAAACTTCGATATAAACACATCTTTAAACTTTTATAACTTCGACATAAATTTACCAACTCCCCTTCTATTGTCTATACTTTAAACTGCATACGCTTTCCGACTTCTATTACTTTTTTATACAGTACGCTGGCCTTGCAAACCTTTTCACAAGTTTCCGGCAAATTCTGCGGCAAAATTAACCGCTCTCCTCGATGATAGATAGACATTGCAGATTGACCTTTATCGGTCAACAATTCGCTGTAGGGAGCATATTACTGCCATTCTTTTATGCCTGATTAGACAACCTCCCATACCGATAGACACAGGCAGAAGCAATAACCAATAATATATTTTTTTCAGTCTGGCATTTTTCAATTTTCTAATTCGCTTGAAGTCTTCGATGATGTTTTCAATAGTCTGGAACGCCCTATGAAAAGGATATACTCTACCATAATACTCGGTATAATTTTCAGTATGCGGAACGATAAAAGTGTCGCCATACAAAAAACATCATTATTTTAAAACTTTAATTGAAAAAATTAATTCAGGTAACTGACATTTCAGTGTAGCTACCTTCACCTTAATCACTGCCTTGATAAGGGTGCGGAACTTAAAGCATGCCTTTTCGATAAGCGCCCGCGGGCGCTTGACAAATAGTCGGCGGATGGCAGCGATCAGGCTGGCTTTAGTGTCGTGAGAGGCCAGGTTGATGCTGTTCTCGACGTATGATCAAACGAAGTAATACATCCGGTTCAGCTCGGGGGAGAAGAGTACAAAATAATAGAACTCTTTCTGAAGCCAAACCTCGGTCTCTTTGGACTACTGTCAAGCACCAAGTCTGCCAGTTCAATTCAAACTAGGCTAAAAAGCTGCTGAACCACCTTGCGATATCAATGACGGATTTTGCTCAGGACCAGCACTTAAGGCAGCGCAGATTGATGGTTTAAGAAAGTTCGTAGCGGTGACGAGAGTCTTGACGACAATGAGTGTAGTAGTTGGCCATCGTATTTTGAAAGTGAGCAATTAAGAGCCGTAGTGTGGGCCAATCTACGCACACCTGTTTGAGAACTTGCATCTGAATAAGAGATAATGTCGACGAGGATTACTAACCTGTTTAGCGATACTGGAAAGACAAAAACCTTGATAATTGGGTGAGAGTAAACGAAAACGGAAAAGAGCTCCCTTCTTTCACGCAACAAGAATGACCTATTCCTTGACCGGATTGTGGCTTGCGATTAAAAGTGTTTCTGTTGACTAATGCCGGGTGTTGTTGTCGGAGTTTCTGATTCTTTTCATTTATTTGTGTGGAGTAATTCTTCGCCCAGGGGGTTTCGCCTACAAAAAAAGACTCATGTTTGAGATCAGTCGCACACTACCAAACAGTCGTGAAGTATCGTGAAACTTTGTCGGGGTCTTACCACTGAGCTGAGTGTTGCCGATATTCGCAAAGAACCCACTTTTATCGCAACCCACAAGCCAGATGGTAAACTTATTTTGCTCTTCGCGTAAAAGATGGGAAGAATACACTCCATAACGGTATTTGTACTCGTAATCGTTCGTGAGGCACCCATTTATCGTTTTTCCTTTGTCTTTCACAAGTATTTAGGTGTTAGTGCACTTACTGATCCGCGCTATTTTTTAAATCGTATTTCCAAGTTTAATTAAAGTTTTATGATATGTTTTTTATTCAATTGTAAAGTTAAAGTATAGAATAGGTACAAAACACCCTCCCCTCCCCATGTTAAGAATGGCTTTTAAATAATAACGTTATTATTTCAGTACGGATCAATAAGTGCACTAGTACCAGTATTTAGAAAGCGTACTATACGATATGTCAGGTTTAGAAGCAAGTTCTCGAACAGTTATGCGTTGGTTTTGCTTCGACTAAGACTCTTTATTGCTCATTGTACACATCCAATGACTGATCATTACGCTCATCATATTAAACGCTCTCCTCGCTGCAATGGCACTTCTTAAACTATCATTGTGCTGTGCGTTCAGTACAGGTTACTGGGGGAAGGCTTAGTTGATATATTGAGCTACTTCAGCAGACTGTCTATAAAACATAGTCCTGTTGCGATGGAAAAATTGTGACGCGTTTAGGCCTGAAATGCTTGACGCATGTAATAATTTATCTGCCTCGTTATATGTATGTATATTTATATATGTACATGTGTATGTATATGTCAGTATATCTACGTGTATATGTATGTATATATGTATGTGTATATTTATTTATGTGTACTTGTATGTATGTATATAGATGTCTGTGCGTGTATGTATGTATATGTATATATATGTGTATATATGCATATATATATATGTATGTGTAGGTATATGTAAGTGTATTTGTATATGTATGTATATATGTGTACGTATATGTATTTGTATACGTATGTATATGTGTTTTGTATTTGTATATGTGTATATATGTATATATATGCATATGTGTATGTATGCATGTGTGTATGTATATGTATGAGTGGTCAAGGTCTGGTGTGGACGTGTGTTAAAAAACACAGATTTCTTAGCGTCATACTGTGCTTCTCCCAGACAAATCAGCACCACGTGCACGCTGTGACGACTGCTACGCAGAGGGAGCTCTCATGAACGCCGACTTCCTGCGCCGTATAACTGGACCTCCACTGCATTGTGGGCCTAGGGTCTTTTAACCGAAGGCTAAGGGTGAGGTAATCCTGACAGAAACTTCTAGAGGAAGTTAGACCCTTTAAGCTGCGGCATACATGATCCACTGGCGTGTGGAATATGCTCTGGTGCCCAGCAACCTCACTCCCAGTCAGGGATCAAATGGCATGATGGGTGGAGAGGGATCCGTAAGCCGTGGTGAAGGCAGCCGCTATAGGAGAAAACAAAAACCCTGATATAAAACCTGCGGCGACTGCTGCATCCAATGATGTTGACTTGCTCTCCTTTTTGGCTGAATGTGGCAGTTATTTAGAGAGTGGAATTGTCTCGGTGCCAAGTCTTTCCTAACTATAAAAAGCTTCAAGCACAGGTATTACTTGATATGTAATGGAATGCACATTTTACGATCAGTGTGTATCTCGATAACAAAAAGGCTGGCTGTAGCCTAAAACGGTAAACTGACACCCAATGAGGTCTGCTGCGGATATGGGCATCAATGGAAATAAAGGCTCTGGAACATCTAAGGTCTGGTCCGATAGGTGTTCCGGGCACTGCAGCCTAGACCCGGTCATCAGCAGATGTGCAGGACTGTAGAAGGTTCATAGAATTTACCGCCTGGTACGTGCTGCTAGTGGCGCTCATGTTTGCCTCATTCGAGCAAGAGATGTATTAAGTAATGGCAATACTCGAGAACGAGTTTGCTGCCATCAGCATGTATATGTATGTATGTGTATTATGTATTGTGTATGTATATATGTATACATGTATATATGTTTATAGATATGTATATGCATATGTGTGTATGCTTATGTATGTGTATCTATGTATGTATGCGTGTGTATATATATATATATATATATGTGTGTGTGTTTGTGTGTATCTATACCAATGGCCGTCTTCAGTGTTATGTCTACTTGAGCGTATGAATTCGCTGGCTGGAGTAAAAAGTTATCTTCGGGCACATGGACTCAGTGACTTAGGGAGTGGCACTCGTCTTACAAGACGTTGCAATCATCATCATCATCATCATATATACAAATATATATATATATGTGTGTGTGTGTGCGCGCGTGTGTGTGCGTGTGTGTGTGAGTGTGTGTGTATCTAGCCACGTTCTTTTTAATGTGACTATTATTTGTAACACTAATTTGATTTACATTATCATATATAGCCATATCCAAATTTAAATACATGGAGAGGACGTAGATGCTTACTATACTAAAGACTCTTTAGACGTGGGTCTGTATGGGCATGTGAATCTTTTTACTTCAAATAAATCTTTTTACTTCAAATAAACCTTGACTAACTATTCTAAATAAGAAATTTTCACAACTTCAAATTAGTAACCCGCACTGGCTTTTTCGAGGAATGGTTACTTAAGTAACGGCATGAAGCCTGATACTCCACCAGAAAAATGAATTCTTGTCCTGGAATCTAGTAAAACCAAGAGATCACAAGAAATACAATAAATGGACAATATCGGAGAGGAAAATCGTGTTCTCAAATTCTTTATTAAATTAATGTTTAAGATGTTAATGAGAACGTAAATGGAACCTTGGAATATCTATGTATCTCATAGAGGAAAACGTATTGAAGCACAGAAATTAGGAACCCGTGATTTCGGAAAAATCTAACACAATGTAGTAAATAATGGGCAAACATCAATTCCTCCAATAACCAATGATTATGAGGTTGTTTGCCATGGAACCGGGAAAGCTAACATACTTGTCAGTCGGTTTGCATGAAACTTCACATTGGACCCAGCAAACCACTCCCACTTTGATGTACCTTTGTTGACTGACACCACCTTAGATGATTTGAAAATCACTCGTTTTCAGGTGTAGTATATCATAAAAGAACCTAGACTCCTCAAAAGCACGTTGCCCCGATCTCATTTCTGTAATGCTATTAATAAAATGCTCCGCTGAGGTTGATCCAGTCCTCTCGAAACAATACAACAAATGACTTAACGAATCTTGATTTCTTGACTGCTGGAAAACTGCTTCTGTGGAATCGATTTTACAAGAATTATGTAAATTAAATTTTTTTAAAATTATGTCAATTAAATTGTCACCCCATTATCATCCTCCCGCTTTTCGCCAAAATATTTAAGTCCATAATAAATCAAGCTCTAGTTTATCACCTTCCAGCTGCTAACATTCTGACTTACAAATAATATGGATTAAAACAAGCACGTTCTACAGCAGATATCCTAAATGTAATCTCTGACCGTATATGCCATACACTGGACAAAGCATCTGAGGGAAAACAGGTAGTCCTAGAGATATCTAAGGCTTTGGACAGGGTATGGCACGATAGTCCTCTCAGGAAAATCAGATGTTACGGTATCACCGGACGAATGCTTAGCATAATAAAATCTCTCGTAAATAAGAGAAGAATCCAGGTTGTCCTCGACGGTCGTACATCTAAACAATATGATATAAATTCAAGTGAATATCAGGACTCTATCCTTTGACTTTTATTATTCCTAATATTCATACATAAATTCCTGATAAAATTGTCTGAGATAAGTATATTTGCTGATGACACCACGTTCCTTAACAGGCTCAATGGTGAAAACACATGAACACACATCTAAGGAAATGACAAAAAAAGGAACACTAGAAAAAGACTTCCAATCTGTAGTGGAATGGGGACAAAAATTGATGATCAGATTCACTGCTGCTAAGACTAAGCTTGTTCCCTCAAATAATTACAATAAATCTTCTCAACCACCAATAGCTATGACTAGAGATACATTACCTGAAAGTACTTCTTACAAACTCCTTTACTTAACGTTAAAAGGAACATGAGCTGGAACAGGTTCATTGAGAGCATTGCCAAGGCTGCTGCGAAGATGGTAGGCTCTCCAGTGCTAGATATCTCTTTATGCCTGAAAGTATCTGTATCTCTACAAGGCTGCCATTCACCCATGAATGGAGTACTGCTGTCACATTTGGATTGGTGCATCTGTTACTAGTCTCACGCTCCTGGACAGAGTTCAAAAGAGAGTCGCCACACCGATAAGTCTAAAATTCTCATCAAATCTTCAACCTTTATTCCATCGACGAAATCTTGTATCCCTCTGTCCGTTCTACAGGTATTTTAATAGTAAATGCTCCAATGAACTACAAGTCCTGGTACTCCTCGACGTAAATAACTCGGACCAGCAAAATCCCACTCCTACACAGTAGATACCTAAGATATAAGAAAGCCTTCAACTCTAATTGTTTCTTCTCCAGAACTGTTAGACTTTGGAACTCCCTTCCGGTTTCCTGCTTCCCCAAGTGTACTGACAAACACAAGTTCAAGTGTAATGCGAACGGTCATCTTGCTGCTTAACTTCTTACATATTATCCCTGCAACTTATGCCCCTGGCACTAGCCCCCTACACCAAAGTGGCACTGTGTCTTGTGTGGGATAAAAATGAAAAAAAAGGGGTAGTCGCTAGAAACAGACCTCCTGAGTTCTGAGAACGTCGATGGGTTTGTTAAGGGTATTTGTCGTTTATTCCAATTAAACTGTGAGGATCGATTTACTACAAAAGAAAATTTTCAGCAAAAAGTACATTTTGCCTGAACGAATATCGAGTTATTTAAATGACTTTTCAAAAAGTCTACCATATAGAAAGTAATTGAGAACCCAATCTACGTGACTAAGTTTTAACTATCTAACCTGAAATATGCTATTAAAAACCGCAATTAAGTTTGGAACATACTAGTATTAATCGAATTCTACAACTGTTTCTGTATATTAATTATTTTAACTTGGACTATCCTTTGTACATAATTATTTATATTATAATGTTCAATTCATGTGCTAATAAACAAAATTTATAATTACTTACATTTTCTATCAATAGTTCCTCCAATGAGATGAAGGATTCATTGAAAATCCATGGATGAAGAAAAACGCTTTAATAATTATTTGTACTCCATGTCAAACTATAAATTTTGTTGGAATTTTACATAAAGTAACTCAGCATTTTCATTTATATTATTTCTCTATCACGCACATTGAGCTTTCTTCATCCGCATAGAATCCTCGAATAAATATTAATACCAATGTTTATTTGGACTTTTTATTTACAGTATAAATCGATGTGTAATTCTACGACATTTTAGTATTATATATATATATATATGTATGCATATATATATATATATATATATATAATTCTAAATTGTCTAAGTACGATGTCCATTAGATAATTGTGACGTTAAATTATACGAGTAAGTATATTTCTTTATATATTAATCTTTTCCTTACCGCACACACAAACATAATACAAACATAAAGGCACAGATACATATATATATATATATATATATATATACACACATATATATATGTATATATATATATATATATATATATATGGATAACATTAGACTTATCTCTGCACATAATACTATGTATGTATATATATACATTATATGGTTACATTATATATATACATTATATGTATACATTATATATATAATGTTTATGCATATATATATGAACGTGGGTGTGAACAAATAATCAATTACTTTAATGGTCTTCTGAAGTAAGTAGCGCATTTCCGCCCTAAGCACAATCGTGGAATACATACATTGCCCGCCGGCATATTTTCGCCATTTTTCTAAACAGACGAAATACTCTATTTACCCGCGTTCACTTTTAACCGAAACCGCACCCTCCCTACAAGGGGACATTACCGTGTTCCTCATCCTTCACTCCGTTAATTACACGGCACCGATCTGAAAAGATCACAATTTTGAAACCCACGGACCACCATTAACCATTTGGATGGTTCGATGCCTAATATGTGCGTTGTTGAAATAGATGCATTTATCAGGAACCCCTAGTGCTCCAATGAGAAACCCGCGGGGCTCAAAAGCATCCCAACCGAAAAGGTCACTAAAAACTAATATTGACAGAGAGGCCACGTGACAAATGTATCTATTCACATTCAAAAACATTGTTATATATACATACATGTAAACATATTAAACTGAAAGATATGAATACACACATATAATCATATACGTTATATATATATATATATATATATATATACACACACACACATATATATATATATATATATATATATATAGAGAGAGAGAGAGAGAGAGAGAGAGAGATTGATAATAAAATATGTGTACATATACCTGCATAGGTTTTTTTAAATATACATATATATGACTAAATTGTAAGTATGTAGGTATATATATATGTAAGTGAAATTGTCTCTGTTTCTGTCTGTGTGCACATTTCTCTACCACACTACTCTGTCAATTTTCAGTCGACAGACTGAAGGGTTGATATAAGAAGAAACTGACATTAGGGAAAATCTTTTTAATCGGTTTTCCGCCAGAAGTTTTGCTGTCAAGGGGTCAAAGCTCAACTATTTGATTTTTGAAAACTACAAAATTCCTCCGCCAATTTTGTGTCTGAACACTTTAAATTTTAGATATAGGTGTCTTAGACATGGATAAATTTTTGTTTTAATTGATTTCAGTCCCCCCCCCCAAAAAAAAAATGCTAAATGTGTCAAAATTAGGGTCGAATTACAAAAATTGATCTGTGCGGTCTCTACAAAATACTCAGCTAATTTTTGGTATAAAAAAAATCAATGTCATAAATTTTACAAAAAGTTTAATAAGACAGAGGGCAAGCTTTTTAATCGGTTCCTGGCGGGGAATTTTACTCACGGTCTCTAGTACACTAATCGGTCAATTTTAGGTCTAAACATTTGAAATTTTACATAAAAGAATATTTACACATGCAGCAAGCTTTTTAATCAGTTTTAGACGAAAATTTAGCTGCCAAGAGGGCAAAGTTGAGAGAGTTGACCTTTGCAGACTCTATCAAAGTCGTCCGTCAATGTTGGGTCTAAACACTGGAAATTTTAGATATAGGTTACCTGGACATGAATCAAACTTTTAAATATATACATACATATGTACATTAAGTTATGAACAATGAACAGTACACAACACCCAAGCAAAACCGTATTGAACTACTAGTATATATATATATATATATATATATATATATATATATATATATATATATATATATATATATATATATATATATTCAATCGCTATATATACACGCATATGAATATGGTTAGGGTTAGAGTTAGTATTATCATTATTACGCATTTAAAATTTTTATTACATATTTACATATTTTACCTATCTATATGTATACGATCACACAGAAACACATACACACACCCATATATATATATATATATATATATATATATATATATATATATATATATATATATTAGTGATGGAGCGATTTCGATATTTTCCTGATTCCGATACAATTATCGATTTCGTACAAAAATCTCTGATTCCGATATAATTACCGATTCCGATTTCTATATAAATCTTTAAATATTTAACTATAAAGTTTTCATTTCTTCCCGATTACCGTAAAAATACATGTTAAGGTGGGGTGATCTTTACATTTTTGTCTTACCAAGAATTTTAATCATAAATATTCATTATTTTATTATTACTACTAGCAGTTAAATGTTTTGTTTAAAAAAAAATCAAATAAAAAGATTAATAAAAGAATCTGTTTTGGCATCGGAAAATAAGAACAGCTGTGTCCGATTCCGAAGCCAATTCCGATATTTCAGGAAGTTCGTTTTTTTCCGATTTCCGATTCCGATCAATCGTCCCGCCACTTATATATTTATATACCTATATCTATATATATATATATCTATAACAGTGAAAGTGTATGTGTGTGTCTGTGTGTCTGTGTGTCCGTGTGTGTACATTTCCCTACGCAATAACTCTGTCAATTTTTAGTCTACAGACTCGAAATTTGATATACAGGTTACTAAGATTTGAGAAAATCGATGGGATCAGTTTTTGGCCAGAAATTTTGCGATTAAGGGGTCAAAGTTCAACAATTTGACCTTTGAGAACTCTACCAACCTCCTCCGACAATTTTGGGTCTACACACTTGAAATTTTTGATATAGGCTCCTTGGAAATGGATCTAACTTAATAACTTGATTTGAGCCCAAAACAATATATGTTAAGGGGTCAAAAAGGGGTCAAAGTTGAAAAAAATGACCTGTGCGGTCTCTTCCAAATTACTCAGACAATTTCTGGTCTAAATATTTGAAATTTTACATAACGGGTATTCAGAAATAGGGCAAGCTTTATCATCGGTTTGGGTCGAAATTTTTTAGTTACCAATATATAAATGTATGTATGTATGTATGTATGTATGTATGTACGTATGTATGTATGTTTGCCTAAAACTTTCAATAGAGGCGACGGATTTTACCAAGATCAGTATCGTTTTAAATTCGACCTTTCATACGACAAATATCGAAAAACTGGCTAAAAACATTAATATCTTCCCCTTAAACTTGGCACTTTTCTACAGGGGAGGGGCACTTTTTTCGCCGATATTTTTGAAAGTTATACTTTTCTTTAGATTGTCTAGCCTTAATTTTTAAAAAAAATGTCGCTTCCGGTTTGGCGGTTGTCGTAACAGCATAGACGTTAAGTTTTTACCCCGTTCTTTTCATCCTTCGCGTTACGGTGTCGAGCCTGCCTTCCTACTACCACATTTTTTTTCTTTAACAGACACATCAAAACACCCGGGTAACGCCGGGCTGAAATACTAATATATATATATATATATATATATATATATATATATATATATATATATATATATATATATATATAGACTATTCGAGAAAGATAAATAAATTAATAAAAAAAGTACCTCGAGATACCCTTCGTCCGACACTTGTCAAGAGATTACGTCGTCAACGATCAAAATAAAACAATTTGCACATAATTAAAAATGGAGGCGAATGGAGGGGTGAAGCCGAAAAAAACCCCCAACTTTTTTTAACTACACGGGGTGAATTAAATGAATGAATGACCGTTGGTTTATCGTCCATATTTTAGAACCTAGCCCAAAATAAAATTTAAAAAAAGATTAACATGCCTCCAAATAAATGCACAAAGAAGAGATAATGACGCAATGTAGGCATTTCTTCTTTTTTTTTCTTTTCTCGGTAAATCAGAGCTCTTTAAACACGTTAAATTTATGCGACAGCTCCTTTTGCCTACAGAGCGATGGTTTGCGCATTATTACAGTTACGGCCTCCAAAATATTGAGATGCTATTTGGAACAGGCCTTGTGTACAATGCGAAAACAGCCATCCGAATACGCTTCATCACAGGCTTTATTCTCACACAGGTGCGCTCCAATTGAAGACTCATGAATCGGTAAGCGCCCGGATGTGCTCCGTAAATGCCTAGAAGTATTCTGTGAACGCCCGGATGTGTTCAACAAGGTGTTTATTCTAGATCTCCTGGAGTTTCGAAAACACGCAGGGACATGCTGTGCCAATCTGACTCCCAGCCGTTGAAACGTACGACCCACATAGTCAGCATCACACTGACATTTAAATTGCGAGAGAACTACACTTTTTTGTAGTGTGAGAAGTATATCTTTCTTAAAAGCTGGGAAGGCAGTTTTAGTGCTGAACACGACACGAGGCTGCACCGCATAGGAACAGTGAGCTACAACCAAACTAATTTTATCGACAAACCCTTTACTGATAGAACAATATAAGGAAGTTTCAGATAAACTGGACACTTAGCCGGACAAAAAGAGGGTTGGTATTAAATTTACCAAGAGCTTGACGAACATGCTTAAAGATTATACTTTCATGGACACCATTTTTCGCAAGAATATCACTTATCTTCTTTAATTCATTATCAAGTTTGCTAGTCGAGCAAATCATGAGAGTACGGTGAATCAAAGTCTTGATCAAACTGATTTTTCTACTGGTATGGACAAAAGAATCCCAACTTCTATAAATGTCTGTTTCCTGTATATAGTTGTACTAAATGATACTCTGTCCTTTCTACAAGGACATCTAAAAAGGGTAAAGAGTCATCTTGCTTTTCCTCCATAGTGAACTTGAGTGCAGAGTTGAGACTGTTTAAATTCAGGAAAAAAAATATCTTTATTTCGTAGCAAGATTTGAAAGTGACATATATATATATATATATATATATATATATATATATATATATATATATATATATACATATATATGTATATATATATATATATATATATATATACTAGTTGACCGTCCGTAAGATACGCTTAAACATGTTTTTAATGCATGTAGATTTCATATTTTATAGTAGTATGGAACAAATACCCTGTTGATTATAATATGGTACCTAATAATGCCCCCCCCCCCGATTTAGGTCGGTCGCAAAATATGCTTAAACATGACATTTTTATTCATGCATATTTCGTATTTATTATAATCTTTAATCTTATTACATGTTACTCAATACATAGTAGTGATATAAGAAGCATTAGAAAGGCCTTGGAATCATCAGCCAGAATCGAAACCAAAACTTATAGACTTATTGGTTACCATGTGCGCTAAGAACAGATGCATGTCAGGACTTTAACAATTAACCGACTTCATCGTATGAATGTATAGATGCACGTGTGCACAAGGTACATTTTATATTGCCGTACGCCTGCAAAGGCACTTTATTTATATTTTGGACGACGTAGCATCTATTTCCAACGGCTAAATACACATTGAATTTGTTTCTGACCTAAACGCTCGATATCTGAATTTTTATGTTTGTAGACTAAAATTAACAAAGTAGTGTTGTAGAAATCGTTCCTCACAAAGGCAGACAGATACACAAGCTACACACACACGTACATATATAAACTAAACAAGGATACTTACTTTTACATATATGTCTGGAAGAAACTTGTCATCATATTTCTTTTGGGTCTAGTTTACTTGAGTGTTTATATCAGCTAAGTCGACGATAAGCGATAATCATAACAAACTTTCATAAAGACAAACATTGCAAGTTTTTCGGGTGGGATTTTGAGACAAGGTCAGTCTAAAATATTTCGGCAGAAGTGGAAAAATGAAAATGAACAAAATATGACAAATATAAACGAAATTATTTCATGTTATATTTTTGTCTTTAACTATCTATTATATCTTTATATTTGCTGTATAGTGTATTTGCATAATCTTATTTTTACTCATAAGTTTATAATTTATTTTGTCTTTTATATATATATATAATTACTAATATGTATATATATATATATATATTTAATAAATTAAGTTAGACTAATTACCTCCCTTACACCCGTCAAATAAATAATAAATAAAGTAAAGAAAACATGACAATTATCTCCCCTTAAAACATGTAATAATAATATTCTCTATATATAAACCGTAGCGTCTTTAAATCAAAAATACGCTAACGAAAACAATTTATTGCACGAGCGTCCCCCCCTTTTTAAAATTCATCATTCAATAAAATAAAAAGCTATAGCAAACATCTAAATGACTATTTTAACCACAGTTCCTGATTTCAAAAAACGAAAAATTAAAAGGTAAATATCTCTATATATTTTTAAAGCAAATTTATTATGTAAATTCAAAAATATATATTTTTCTCTACTTATTTCTATCTCTAACCCATATTAATTTTCTTATAAATTTTAAATCCAGACCTTTTATTTTAATTTTTCAGATTCATCTGCATTACTTTTAATGTAAATGTTCATATACCAAAACATTTAAGCCAAAAAGTAGAGATGACGTAAAACGTAAGCTACAAAATTATCATATTTCTTAACTGAACATTCATATACTGTTTTAACAAAAAACAAGACTTCAAGAAATGAGTTGATAGCAACAAAACGCGTATTTCACTGTTAGTTATGATTGTTCCAGACCATTTGGACAAATTCAAACAATATATATATATATATATATATATATATATATATATATATGTATATATATATATATATATTTATATATATTTAATTAGGAATAGATTTGGCCCGGACGATACCAACCTAGATAAACACTTGTATAATTTTTCCAGAGTGGTCCTTTCTGATTCTGAGAAATTGGTTTTATCTAAAGGTTTTAATTTTTCAGTTTCTCCTAAATGCATCAGGGATATTAAGGTTCTTACTGAATTTTAAATTCTGTTTTCTCAGCTAAAACATCGCATCCCACTTTCCTCGGATACTCTTTCAGTTATGAATGTTAATGGTTCTAGTATCGCACATTCGTATAACAACTCGTCAATTGACACGAGGAATTTTGTCTGGAAAAAATCCCATTTTTCTACAGTTCTTAATTAAAAAAATATAAGATTTTTATCTTTCCAGACCGGATAAAGGTGCCGGCGTAGTCCTCCTGAACCGAACTGATTATATTAATAAAATATTAAATATTTTAGATGATACTACGAAATTTCTTAAACTCGGTCTGATCAAGAAATGCCATAATACTTTAAATATTGAAAATAAATTGCAAAAACACTTGCACTTCTTATTAAGAAAGAATTATCTCTCCAAAGAGATTTATTAGAAAATACGACCCACTGGATCTTTGAGACATCGACTATATGGTCTCCCTTAAATTCATAAAGTAATGTGCCCTGTAGATCGATTTTATCCATGGTTGGCTCTGCTCAACATGTCCTTGCCCAATGGATCACTGAGTTACTTTCACCTGTCCGTGCATTCTATTCTACTTTCTGTGTTTCTGATTCGTTTACTTTCCCCAATATCATTAGAGATACTACTCCCAATTAAAGAAAAATGCTTTCTTTTGCTCATTTGGTGTCTCTAGTTTATGTACTAACGTGCCTATTGATGAAACTATTACCATTGGCTGCGATGACTCGATCGTTGTGAACTTGTTTCTCCTCCTTTACCGGTAAATATTTTATTGAACCCCTTTCTCTTTGCATAAAATCTGGCGAGTTTAGTTTCGATAACGTGATGTACCAACTAATTGATAGGGTTTCCATAGGTAGCCCCTTAGGTCCAACCCTTGCCGATATTTTCTTTGGGTTTTACGAAGTAAAACTATTCTAATCACCACATAACACCCCTGCTTTATATTTTCGTTATGTGCATGATACATTTGCGGCTTTTCCTTCTCAGGACCTTTAGATATCTTTAAACGTCTAAACGCCTTACATCACGCTTTATCTTTTACTATAGAGATAGAAAGTGACAACTCTCTCCCGTTTCTCGACGTGTTGATTGAAATGTCGAGAGGAGGTTTTCTTACTTCTCTATATAGAAAACCTACCTTTACCGGTCTATATACTACATTTTACATCTAAAACCACTAAGTTGATAATTAATTTATACGTTGGTATATAGCGCCTTGATTATTTGTTCCTCCTGTCTGCTAGATACTGAAATTACTAAAATTAAGGAAATTCTAATCGATAATTGCTACCTAGAATGCTTAATTCGTAAATGTATTAAATTTAAAATCAACCAATTTAATAAAGATGTGACCTTTGGCCCTCTAAAGTGTCCTGTTTACCTAAGGTTGCCGTGGGTTGGTGAAAAATGGGTCACTCTCATTAATCAACTTATCATTTCCGTCTGTTTTACCTCGGGTTAATTTCAATACAAAACCTGCATTTTCTTCTTTCAAGAAAGACGGTTTACCTCGCACTATACTTAGCAATATTTTATACAAATTCCAATTTCAGTGTGATGCCGTCTATGTCAGGCGAACCAGCGTTTAATTTGAAACAAGAATTGGAAAACAGGTTTTTGAAACAAAAAAAATATCTCCTCAACACCAACCACAATAATTTAGATTCCGCATTGGAAATCATTTACGGGATAACACAAAACGTAAGCAAGCATATAAGAACGACTTTTTAAAAAAAATTATTTCGAAGTCGTAATTCGTTTCGAGTAGTAATTTGAAAACTTCAGAATCTGTGTCTATTATACGCCTCAAGCCCTCTCTCTGCAGGCAGAAACGGTTTGTGAATACCCTGAACGTTTTTGGCGAATTATAGAGAGATATTTTAGATATGATTCCCCACCTCCTTTTTCTTCTTTTTTCCCCTCCGTATATTTATTTGCGGATTATCATTCCCCATTCGGGATAGTTTTTTTTAAAATATTATCTATTATACGAGGAGCGTGCAATAAGTAATGTCCCTGACCCACTTCCCATAAGAGTAGAGCAACGAAACTTGGCACAGTTATTAGTCTCTCTCTACATAGAAACCAACCAGAGTTATGCATTTCTACCATCGTTTGATGCAGCTCTGGAGACCGTTTTAGTAGAACACCGCAGGTAGGTCATCCAACCACGACCTGACTTCAGAAATTAAGGCTGCATCATCTGGGAAACGCTTTCCTTTCAAAAAAAACTTCATGGCTGGGAAGAGGTGTAAGTCAGAGGGTGAAATGTCAGGAGAGTAGGGGGATGGAGGAGGATTTCATAACCACATGCCTGTGCTTCTAATCTGGCGACATGCGAGTCGTGGAGCGTTGTCCTGCAGGAGGAGAGTACCTTTGCTGATCTTGAGCCGCCTCTTTATTTTGATAACTTCCCTTAATTTCCAGAAACGTGAAGCATAATAGGCTCCTGTAATTGTGGTACCCCTTGCCAGGAAATCTGTCATCACTACTCCGTCCTGGTCCCAGAAGACTGTAAGCATGACCTTGCCAGCGGAGGGCTCCACCCTTGCCTTCTTTGGAGGTGGTGAATCGAAGTGCTTACACTGCGTTGACTTGGCTTTAGTCTCTGGATCATAGTGATCACCCAGGTTTCATCCTGTGTAATCAGTCTTTTGAAAAACTTTGACTCATCTTCTTGGCACATCTCCAAATTCACCCTCGAGCACTCGACGCTGTCTAGCTTCTGGAATGGTGTGAGCAACCTGGAAATTCATCTGGCAGACACCTTATGTATATGCAAATGGTCATGAATGATAGTTTTCACAGACCCTCTACTAATCTTGACATCTTGGGCTATTTGGCGAATATTAATGCGCCGATCTTCCAAAATGGCAGCCTGAACTAGACGGACAGATGTCGCATCAATGGAAGAAGGGGGACGACCAGGTCTGGGAGCTGTTTCCACAAACTTCCGGCCATGTTTGAATTCACGATACCAGCGTTTTACAAGTTCATATGATGGGTCATTATCGCCATAACTGTCCTTCATTTCATCAAAAGTCTCATGTGGTGTGCGTCCTTTCAAATACAAACACCTGATCACTGCTCGACATTTAACAGGGTCCATTTCACACATGACTCAGTTCAAACACCTGTAAAACAGAAACCACTATTAGTTCAGAGCTGTAATTTGCCACATAACCCGTAGAGATAAAACCATTGCGCATGCAAAATTTCAGTTGAATCAGCAACTGGAAGTGGGTCAGGGGCATTATTATTGCACACCCCTCATATATATATATATATATATATATATATATATATATATATATATATATATATATATATACGTTAATTCATTTTATTTCATCCTTCCCCCTTCCCTTTTTCCTGTACATATATTTTATTATACTTGTATATAAGTTGTTCTCATTTTCATCATAATTTTAATTTCTTCCTCATATTTTCTTTTTATGAAAAATACCAAAACATGCCATCGCTTGCCAATGAAGTGGATAACGAAATTCTTTGTAATTCATGTAATTATATAAAAATAATCTTATACAATCAAAATGGATTCTCTACAGTGTAATGTAAACCACAATATATTATGGCCTAACTAACTGCAGATAGGTGTGTGGTACTTCCTTCCGGTGCAAGCAGGTAATCGATCGACTGGATTAAAAAATGGATGATTTCTCCGATTTCGATAACAATAAATTATTATGTATGCATCATTCGCTTGCCTTCATTCAATCTTGGAAAAAATCGCGTATCCTCGTACACACACACACACAGACACACAGACACACACACATATATATATATATATATATATGTATATATATATATATATATATATATATAAGTGCGTAGCTTTATAAAAATATGTTGAGAAGTACTTTAGTACGAGTTAAAAACATATTTATTAATCGCGAAGGAAACAAAAATAGAGGTGGAAGTCCTTTATCCGCTGAGTTTCTAAGAAGACTTTCTTTCTCGTCAGAGGGGACGAACTAGGAAAATGCATGAAGACTTTTGGCTTGCAAAGTATTTAAAGAAACTACGTACAAAAATATCATACTAGTGTGAAAATGAAATATAGAACAATGAAACAGATGAAGTGGGATAAAATGAAAAATGGTTTTATGTGTTGAGTTCAAGATACAGTGAATCCAAGAAGGTAATGATTATATATATATATACATACATACATATATATATATATATATATATATATATATATATATATAACGGTCTCTTTATTATTTTATATCGTGTGTGCATTTTCTTAACATCCGTCTGAATTTAAATGCTATTTTTCTCTCTCCATCTCCCCTCTATTCGTCTCAATGTTTTTCGCAATATCTGTATACACAATGGCGTTTGTTATATTTATCCCCTGAACGCACTCTCTCTCTCTTTATCTCTCTCTCTTTCTATATATATATATATATATATTATATATATATATATATATATATATATATATCTTACTGTTTTATTTATGTCGACAGTGATTTTTTTTTCACGGGTGACTCTAATTCTCCGCCTCTCTCTTGTACTGTTTTCTGTTATATATTGAGAAGCGTCCTTTCCATTCTCTGTTTCTTTATTACTGCCTTTCTCTGCCCATTACTATGTGTGATTTTCATTCATCTATTTCTCCTATTCCATCTTCCTCCCCCTCTCCCTCTGTGTTCCTCTTTCCCAGCTACCATCATTTTCCAAACAAAATGTTAAATTGCTAATGGACAAATCGGGAAAACATATTAACAAGCTTAATCACGTCGAAATCAGTAAAAAAAGATGAAATAAAAAAAAATTCATTGCAAGGAGACAGATATAAAAATAAAATGGCGATTGGGAAGGTAATTTACAAAATGTCCACAGCAAAGAATCTACACTTGACGAGGTAATAGAGCAGCCGGCTCGTTACAACTGCTAATGAAAGCAATTAATCACTTGATTAATTAAGCAGAGAACAAGATGCAAAAAAAAAAAGCAATTGAGTGAAAAACAAAGAATCGTAAATTGAAGAGAAAAACAAAATGGTGGACAAAGACAAGGAAAGAAAAAAGGAATTGTTACTATGTGTATCGCTGGGAGAGGGAATAAAACATGGAGCTATTAGAGTTCGATTAGATAAAAAGGGTATCTTTTAATGCGCATGCGCAACTTGGCTTGACATTTGTCTTTTTATATGAAAATGGATTTAAGTTGATAAATTTTCTTTAAGTATTAAAATTATTTTTCCCTTTATATATTTTAATGCATTTCCCAGAGCCATATGCATCACATAGAAAGAATTACGTTGCGCTTGAATACACCTGGTATTCTTACTATATTGAGAACCTTCAGAAAACTTTGTATAACAGTCTATCCCGGGCTAGGCTAAGTAGATTTTACTCCTGGAAAATACAATAACAAACATATAAAGTTTTGTTTTCCCCGGGCAATGCAACCTTTAAACATATTTGCTCTTCCTAGGATACTGAGTAATCTTTAATGGTTATATAGAAATTAGGAGTACTCTAATATCTCTCTTATGACCACTAAGCAATGCTGAGTAGATTTTCGTGTATAAAATAACATATAAAAACAGTGTCATCCTTTTTTTTATCTGGACGATGTAACCGTACACATACCTGGCCTGTCAGCGATATTTAGCATTTTGAACTAGTTCATACTGCTAACCATGTATGGACCTCTATTATTCCTAATCATATTCGTGGATATAAACCTGTACTTTGTCTAGATTAGTTAACAACATAATACAAAATAAGAAAGAAAGTGTTTTCTCTCTGATGCACATACGCCATATAAAATCCTTATTTTACTTTACGTTTGACACCACGCTCTTGCTAATTTTTTTCATCTAGATTTTTTTTATTCTTGAAGTTATACTCTAACCGATCCGAACCTCCTATCGTATGATTTTATTTCATACATTGACAGTTTCTGTACAAAATGTGTTCTTTTCTGGATTAACTAAGGTACAGCGAAGTAATTATTATTGCATTATACAACGCAATCAATTTCACGTTGTGGCCTAAAAATTAGACCCCCCATAAGATTTCTCCGTATTCTAATATTATGAAATTTGGTTTAATCAAATAATACACATGCACACATACAAAGACACATACACACGGGTTGCCTTTAATTGGTGCACAGGTATTTAAAACTGTCGAAGGCGCTTGTCGTAGTGTGTTATTGCTATACATCCTATGAAATCACTGAACAATTTTTATGATGTTCACTTCAAATAAACTGCCACAGAAGTAATTGGAATAATCCCAGTAAATCTTGAATGTCACAGCTGGTGAATTTCGAAAATGCAATCTGGGCGTGAGGAAAATCTCGAAGAACGATATACAATAAAAATCTATTTAAACTTGGATAATGCTACAAAAACGTATGGAATGCTTCCGATTGCTTTTGGACGATCTTGAAGGAATCGAGCATAAGTTTTCGAGTAGCATAAGAGATTCGAAGAAGGC
Organism: Euprymna scolopes; assembly: GCF_053919585.1. Lineage (NCBI taxonomy): Eukaryota > Metazoa > Mollusca > Cephalopoda > Sepiida > Sepiolidae > Euprymna > Euprymna scolopes. The sequence goes on along the minus strand of NC_136484.1, from coordinate 38,061,383 downwards.
AAGGAGTGTGTGAGGGATGGTTAGAGGTATGGAAGAAGTAAGGAAATCAGAACACTAGAGTTGATTGGCCAAATAAAAAAAGTTTTATGCATAAAGACCGCCGTGTTTCTATAGAGATAATAAGGGCACAGTTTGATATCAGTGTGTGTTCTTTCACAAAACAATTCGCGGGGAACTGAAGATGCAGAATATTTGCGCAGAGGTGGGCCCGAATAGTGCATCATCAATGCACAGACTATTTAGGGTCAAGACAGTTAGGGTCAAGACAGTTCCCGGCTTCCCTATAATTCAGACCGCTCTTCCGGTTACTTTTATTTATTCTCTAACCTAAAGAAAAAACTTAAAGGGTATCCTGATAAGACAAGTGATGAGATGAAAGGGGCTGTGAAGAAGCTGATTGAAACGGTCACACACGAGCGCTTCCATAGGGCCTAGCAGACATTGTTGGAACGGTACAATATGTGTGTTGCCGCCAGAGGAGATAACTTCACAGGGGACTAGATTTTCAGCTGTGAACTATCAATAAAAGTACCCATGCGAAAAAGTCCGGAAATTTATTTTATATAGTCTAAAGAAGCTTTGAGTAAAAAAAGAAATTTCGAAAACAATAAAGAATACAGTTTAAAATAAAACAAAATGAAACATTTAATTTAACCTATCGCAGAGTAGTCATCTACATAATCCTACCTCTAAAAGGTTTATAATTACAAAAGATAATTCAACTATATAAGAATGAAAAAAAGAAAGCCTTAACTAAAATTGTTAAATAGAAATAGACTTAGCACTTGCATAATTCGATTTCTTAAAAGTCTTCAAATTATAAAACAGAATTCAACTATATGAGAATGAGAAAAGAAAAACTTAACTATTTTTTTAAATAGAAAACGGGGATACTTAGCTGTCTACCATGTAGCTGTTTCGAAGATTTAAAAAAAGGACAGCAATTAAATATGGCTCTGCAATGGATAATACCACAAACTCAATAGAATAAAATGTAGAATACAGTTACTGTTTATACTATTATATAAAAAATATGAAAATAAAAAAATGAAATATTAATAATACATACAAGTACATTTAACAAAATTACAAATTCTATTCTGCGATATGTTAACAAGCATTTTAAAGCTATCCGAATAAAAATGCATAAAAGCTTAAGTACCTTTATATATAATCTGTTTATTATACAAACATCATTGGTTACATATATGCATACATGTTTCAGTGGAATCATAAGTCAAAGGGGTCCTTTGAAACACAAACGATTAATAGAGGGATTGAATAATACTGGGAAGCGTGTTCGAGAGTATATCGACATGTAATTTATGAATATAAACGACGAACATGGAGATAAATACATGAATTCCGAATATAATATTAATAGCTAGACTGGTTTCCCCTATCAACTGATGATGTCGACGTGTGTACACCTAGCAACGAACAAAACTAACGCTGGCTCTAGTTTTTACTTACATAAGCTGACAACCTGATCCTGCCAATTATGACTCCAGTGCGTTTAACAGGAGGAAGTTTCCTTAGGGTTATTGCCATCTTCAAGTACGCAAAACTTATAACTAGGAAGATATACGAGCCAACGATCATCCAGGTTGATTAAGAGAAGAGTGTAAACGCTTGTTTTACTAAAGAGAACCTCGGAACTATAGATATTCTTTTAGTGTATTCTTTTGTCCTCACATTCCATGGCATATGTTGTCCCAAAGAAAGAACAATTGCTGTGTTTTGAGTTCGCTGTTGTGGAAAATTATGTGTGGAGAGTTTAGAATATTGTTTTTTTTATAGTTAAAATGGCCAGACACCAATCGCATCAGGATTAAGTATCTACAACTCATTTAGCCAGGATAAGCGGTTAGTGATTTGTAAAATAATAGTAACCTTTCCTAAATCGGTATAAAACTATTTGACAGTCTGGATATTACATTTTTGTTCTTTATTCTCGTTGCTTGAGGCGGACACTGCATGCTGGAAAAATCAGGTTTTAAAAATTATTATTTCACAAGTAAAACATTTCTCCGAATGAGATTATGAAGAATTAAAGAATCATTAATATTTAGCATGGAATAGTCATCTAACCCCCACTTACAACCGTAGTTTGATTTTTTAAGGGGGGGATCCTTTACCGAATCGAATCTAGCTTTGTGATATACTTCCATCGGGCAACGCCGGCATACGGTTACTGCTGGTAATTAAGAAATGTAACAATCGGATATTCAATTTTAATCTGCAGTCTTGATTAAAGTAAAACATTTCTGGGAATATGTTTGATGAGAAGAGTTAAAACATTACTGAATTCACACGTATCCCAAGTATATATATCAGAAGAATTGTTATCTGATATGCGTGAATGAAATATTTTATGAACCGGAAGTGCAATTAAATTACGAACAAAAATCACTAATTAGGTAATAGCTGATTAATTTCTAATTAACAAATGGGCATATTAAGTAATTTTTAATTTTGATATTTTTAATTGCCCTGAAACGCTTCAAATATTTTATTTCAATCTATATAATGCTCATTAAGCTAATTATAACGGGTGTATTGTAATCGATTTAAATTGGAGAAATATATATGTGTGAACAATGAAAGACAATGAGCGGTGCACACACGCATAGTCTTCTGAAATCATACACTTATTCAACTAGCATCTTGGTAAAATACATTTTTGTATAAATAATTGATTTGATAGGAAGAATCATAAAACGTAAACAACTAAATGATATACACATAAACGCCGTACGTTCCATCACTTGCAAGAGTTAAAGCCGTGGTAGAGATTCTGACTTCCAACAGAGAAATTCAAGTTTCGAATCTCACTCCGTTCAACAGAGCTGATTAATCATAAAGGATTAAAATGAAACCAATTGTCCAGTGATTTTGAAGATTTTTTTTTAAATAGAATATTTTTTTCAAAGTCGGTTTCTATTTAACCTATAGTTGGGACCCTAACAGGTACTACCACTCCGGGTTAAAGTATAAAGTGGACCTGGGAGGAATGACAATTAAAGGGTGGCTCCACACTCCAGAAAGCCCGCAAACTGGGGCCTCGCCATCGGATATCGTTTAAGGTCATATGCACGACCTCATATACTCGAGTATGTACTGATGTAGGTAATGGCTGTTACAGTAGTAGACAGTTATGCCTACATTTTTCAATCCACAGATTTGTCAACCAGTATGCATCCTATGACGCTACTAAATGCTTTCAAAATCGTTTCTACTCGTCTTGCATGTTTGGCAACTGTCGGTCAGACATGATTGATGAGAATGCGATTATTACCTTTCCCGGCGTGCAGCGCGCCAGAAAACAAAGGCAAAAAGACAATGGTTTCTCATGAGCTTAACTGAAAGCTATTCAAAGCGCGGTGGTCTTCTTTTCGACACGACGCCGCCGAAAAGAAAATGTCAAAAATGAAACGACAGACAGAGATAAGACATTGAAAATAATCAAATAAAACATAAAGATCACAAAAAAATAAGAATAATAAAAAAAACAAGGAAAAATGAAAAGAATGGAAAACGCAATGAAAGCAAATTAATAACTGACAAGAGCGCATATTCACAAGATGACTCCATTTAAGTCACAAATTTTGTAATGTAAAATGAAATGTTCAAACCTCAGCTTGAGAAGCGAAATTATAGGATCTCTTCCTTGACTAAGATCAAGGTGTTGTATCTGTTCCAATGCTATATTTCGCCTTATATATCCTTAGACAGTGAATGAGGACATTCTATAGTAACAACGTCTTTAGATTGGTCGAAATGCAAAGTCAATTTATTGGGACGGCTGGCGTTAATAAGTTGTAACATCTAACTTTGCCCATGTGAGGGAGATAGGTAAATAGGGAGATATTGTCTAATAAATTTCGATGCACGTATACAGAACTATCATATTGCAAACATAAGGGCTGCAAGAAAAACGCCTGACAGACCGAGTCAATAATGGGAATTCTATGCTGCTGCATCTAAAATATACAGAGGATTCCATTATTAATGAAAAATATGAAATCCCAAACAGAACACTATCGGTTAAAGAAAATGACGAAAACTATCTATACATGTATAAAAGTGAAAATGACTCTGTGTGTTTGTGTGTGTGTAAATTTCCCAACCAAACAACTCTGTCAATATTCAGTCTACACAGTCGAGATTTGACATAAAGATTTTTGATATATGGGCAAATCTATTTAACCGGGTTTCGGCGAGGAATTTTGCGGTCAAAGGGTTAAAGTTAAAGAATTTGACGTTTGAAAACTCTACCAAACTTCTCCACCAATTTTTGGTCTAAACACTTGAGATTTTAGATATACGTTCCTTAGGCACGAATCAAACCTGATAATTTGATTTGAGACCAAAACAATAAATTTTAAGGAATCAAAATTGAGGTAAAACTTTAAAAATATTGACCTCTGCGGTGTCTACCAAATTACTCAGCATATTTTTAGTCTTAACATTTGAAATTTTACATAAAGTCTATTCATACATAGGACAACCTCTTTAATGGTGGTTGGTCGAGGATTTGGCTGCTAACAGGTCAAATAAAAAAAACACCTTTGTAGTGTCTAGCAAACTATTCAGCCAATTTTGGGTCTAAACATTAGAAATCATACATAAAGGTATTCAGATATGTGCAGAATACTTTTTAATTAGTTTTGGGCGAATATTTGGTTGCTAAGCGACCAAATTTACCTTTGCTCTACAAAACTCCTCCGCCAATTTTGGGTTTAACACTAGAAATTTTGGATGTAGGTTACCTGGAAATGTGCCAGACTTTTATATATATATATATATATATATATATATATATATATATATATATATATATATAAAGTAATGAACAGTTCATAGGGACGGTCAAAGCTGGGCTGAACTGCTAGTATATCTAAACGAGTGAAATTGAATTGTGTGTTTGTGTAAATTTCCCTACCAAACTACTCTGTCAATTTTCAATCTGCAGACTCGAGATTTGTTTGACAGACAGTGTAGTGAGATATGGGAAAATCTTTTTAATTGGCTTTCGGACAGAATTTCTGCTGTCAAGGGGTCAAAGTTCAACGGTTTGACCTTTGGAACTCTACCAAACCCCTTCACCAATTTTGGGTCTAAACACTTGAAATTTAAGATGTAGGTTATTTAGAAATGGATCAAAGTCTGTAATCCGATTTAAGCCCAAAATAATAAAGGTTAAGAAGTCAAAATTGAGGTCAAATTAAAAAAAAAAATAGTATCTGCGGTCTCTACCAAATTAGTCAGCCAATTATTGTTCTAAATATTTTAAATTTTACATAAATCTAACATAGTTCAAAACCTTCAATCTATTTTTGTCTGAATATTTGACTGCCAATTTTTCAAAGTTCAAATGATTTTAACTATGCAATCTCTAGCTAACTATTCAACGAACTTTGGGTCTAAACATTTGTAAAATTTACATAACGGGTGTTCAGATATGTAGCAAGCTTTTTAATCAGTTTTCTGGGCGGGAAATTGGCATCGAACATGTCAAAGTTTATAAATTTGACCTTTGCAGACTCTACCAATTTGGTGTTTAAACATTTGAAATTTTGGATGTAGGTTACCTGGATATAAGTCAAACTTTTAAAATATATACATATGCACATATAGTTATGAACAGTACATAGAGCCCGCGTAAAACTGGGCTGAAGTGCTATTAATAGATTAAATAGAAATAAAAGTAATCATTAAGTAAATAAAGTAAATGCAGTAGTTCATAAAAAATTAAAATATATGAAGAACAAGATATAACTTAATATTCACATAAAATAAAAATGTTCAAACAAAAATGACAATGATATATTTTGAAATATAGTAAAAAAAAACCTAAGTATAATATAAAATAAGATACACATCATGTGTTTGAAAGCCAAATTACAACGCGTACTAATTTGGCTTTCAAACGCACGTGATACGTATTTTATTTTATTCAAATTAAGTCAACGCTTTTATAACAAAACCCACAGTCCTAACGTTAAGTATAATATATTAAAGCAAAATATTTATTCATAAATGCTGAAAAATTAAAACTATTTCCTACTTCTCTGACTCTACTTACCATCGGAAGGTTAAATATAATTCTAACAGAAATCTCTCCGCTGAACTCCCTACGGTCCTCTGTCAGACATAATGTAAAATAGTACTTCCTTATATTACATTTTTTATTCTCCTTTAACTCAAAATAAGACACAGAGATACTTAGTCGTTAAGTGCTACTATTTGTACCCGATTTGCAGAGAACAGTTTATGGAGTTGGACAGCGTACCATTAGCGATAGTAATCAGGGGTTGAGAAGATTTCTTGTAACTATTAAAGGAAATAAGCAGCGTTGGTATCGTCAAAAGTAACCAATCAGTCACGGGTCTATTTCAGTGGAGAATGAAGAACTTCCTCTAGAGATTTAGCAATTACCTTAAGTATGTATTCATTAGTTTTACCCTCGTGTCTGTTATAGAGCGAATAGTCGTCAGCAAGTATCCCAATCTCAGAGAAGATCGTATCAGGGAGGTCATTTATCAATATCAGGAATAAAGATTCAAGGACCCCCTCTATGCCACACCTGTATTTCTATAATGTTGTTTTGATGTACGACCATGAAAGAAGGCATGGATATCTAAGAAGGATTTGATTATGTTTCGTCTAACCAGAACCAATATCAATTTTTTTTCAACTTCAACGTAAACAAGTTCTTGATGAACCATCAACCTAAGTAATCCAACTTACAAAAATTCCACTACTTATGTTTACTACGCTATAATCACATTAACTAATGTATACCCCGTAGCCCTTATCCTCAGGTGGCCTCCGAGCCTTGATAAGTAGTGATTCCTGTGTAAAAAAAACGTATATGTCTTTCAATACCATACGATTTTATTGTCATGAAAAGACCAAATGCCTTAGGTCTGGGGCTACTAACCTAGTTTTTCCTGCCTTACCCATTGCTTCGTATATACGTTCATAGATTGCAATAAGAATGTTTGCAGCAGAACGGGTTTGTCTAAATCTATAATGTCGGCAGAATAAAAGTTTATTGTCTGTGCGCTAACGAACTAGTGCTTGATTCAGTAAGGGTTCAATGTTTTGGCGAGGAGAGTGTGTGACTAATGGGACAATAATTGAGTGAGCCAGTTCTTTTGCCCGAATTTTGTAAACTGGTACAACGGAAGCAATCTTCTAGTGTTACTTATATGTCTGGCTGGTGATCATCTAGCTATATAAAATGAACATTTATTTCATTTATGAATGAATACGAGACACTTTGTTTATAATAAAGACTTTGTTTATTTTACTATATACTCTTCACCACAATGACGACAGTGGGCTTAGTGGCAGAGTGGGGGTGTCAAACTGTCAATCTGTGCCGCGCTTCTGTCCGTCTGACTGTTGCTATGTTTCGCTCTCCTCATTTTATTGGTATCACTTCGACCTGTTATCTTATTTTCTCGCCAGCCTGTTAATTGCACTTTTGCTGGTTTTTGGTCTGACCCATGAAGGATTGACATCATGGATGCAGAGCACTCCAAATCCCGGGATTTCCATTGTTTATTTTTGTTTGCCTGGATATAGTTTAGGTCACATTTCCTGGGGTTGACCTATTGTTCTTTTTCTGCTTGCCTGGATGCAGCCTAAGTCATCTTTCCTGGGATTTTCCATTGTTCTTTGGATCGCCTGGGATTTCCATTGTGTCATTCCTGCTTGCCTGGATACAGTTCGCCCGCAACTCTCCTTAACACTTTCAGGTGTCTAGATTTAGCATGGCATCAAGAACCAGGGAAAGGTGTGATTTTCATATAATCAAGTGTAGCTACTGCCCACAAAGCGAAACTTGGGAGAAGTAGCCTGAGTTAAGTTGGAGACAAACCGTTGAACAAGCAGATTTGCTTTGTAGTTGCTGTGCAAATACTCTCAAGGTTGTTGGATAATGAGGGAAGTGTCGGTTCTCCATTAATGACAGTATGCACGATTTGGGGTAAAAAAAAATGTGTAAGAAAAAGGCAGCAGATTTCTCTAATTGAAAACCTCTCCAGATGGTTTCCTATCACAAAGTTCTTTCAGCATATATAATTTTAGCAAAACTCAAATAATACATATGATATTCTTGGCAAAGTGGAATAAAAAAAATACATGCAACTTACGTAAGACCGCGTCGATTGCGCCTTACAGGAAAGAAAGAAAGAGAGATGAATGGTAGTATTCGTTATTATATCTTATAAATCTCACCTGTCTGTTTAAATGCATGTGTGTATGTATGTATATATGTATATATGTATGTATGTATTATGTATGTATGTATGTATGTATGTATCCCTAACACTTTCGACAGAAACAATGGATGTTTACGAGATTTATTTCATTTTTAAGCTCGACCCTTCGGACGACAAATACCAAAAAACTTGGCCAGAAACATTAATTCCTTCACCCTCAACTGGGAACTTTTCTGCAGGGAGTGGTCGCTTTTTTCGCCGATATTTTCGAAAGACATTCCCTCTTTTCGATTGTCATGCCTTAATTTAGACCTACGTCACTTTCAGTGTAGCGATGGGCGCAACAGCAATTACGTCACTATTGTTCACTTGTTTTCTTCCTTCGCGGTACAGGTTCGAGCCTGGCTGGCTACTTACACTTTTTGTTTGCTCAACACACATGTCCGAACACCTGGACAACGCCGGACATCCAGGCTATATACAAAAGTATAGGAGGAACTGGTCGAAAATAAAGAAAAATAAGATGATTTAAAATTATGAGAAAGCACGATATGAATAGGAATAGTAAGAAAATAACAAAAAAAGATGAATAAGAATAAAGATGAAAAACAAACAAAGTTGAATGATAAATAGAGGATAAAAAGGAAATAGAAGAAAAGGAAGGAGAAGAAGAAGAGGAGTGGAGGAGGAGGAGGAAGGATGAGCAAATATACTACAAGGCAAAGAGAGAAGTGCTAAAGAAACTTATGAAAAAAGCAAGAATAAATGAAACAAAATTGAACAATGAAAGTGGAAAAAGTTAAAAGAAGAGAGGGGAAAAAGATGTAGAGATAAGGAATCATACAGAAAGAACAAGAAAATGAGGAAGAAGTGAAAGAAAGGTTAAGAATATGAAAACTCAAGAAATTACATTGCCTGTCTAGTCGCACTGATGAGCTGTGATACAGCGAAACAGTACTGTATGTGGATGACTTTAATGCTCATTATCTTGGATTAAGCATATTGGCAAGTGACATACAGGCTGCCATTAGCGTATAAGCGATGCTCTTTGTGTAAAGAAATCGAGCATAAGCATTTGAATGGTGTCAAATCATCGTTAATTCACCACCAGCACAGCAGCAGCCGAAGAGCATAATGGTAAGAAACGTGACTGTCGTTTGGATAGTCGGGTTTGGATCCTGGCTTGAGGTAGTTGCCTGTCTAGCCGCCCGGATGAGCTGTGATACAGCGAAACAGTAATGTATGTGGATGAATATATATATATATATATATATATATACATATATATATATATATATATATATATATATATATATATATATAAACAGAATTAAAAAGAAGGGAGATAATAGGGGTAAAAAAAATAAGACCTACTACTAAACGAAAATGACCGAGGCATAGACAAAGCGAACAATAGAAAACACGATGCAAAATCGAAACGATAATGGAAAGTAAAAAACAAGTGTTTATTGTAAAGAGGAGTGATTAAAACGGAAAACTTTTGAGCATCAAAGGGAATATGAATTAAAAAATGGGTTCTTCGACAAAACGAGGTCGAAATAGAGTAATTGAGGGAAAGACTTCAGTCGCATTTAAGAAGAAGAAAAAAAAACAAGTTTCAAGGTTCCTTGGAAATATGAGGGTCAGACTGAATGTTGAATGGGTGGGTGAATATTAAGATCGGAGGTTTTTTTGTTGTTGTTTATTGCGTTTTACGCACCAATGAAAGAACTTACCAGACTGTGAATACACAAAAGAAGGATTCCGATGCCTTCAGTAAGAATCGCTAGGAAAATTACATGGTATATGAGTAAAAGCACCCCCCCACATATATATATATATATATATATATGCCTATCTCTCTCACCCTCTCTTTCTAACACTCTCTCGCTCTTTTCTCTCTCTCTATCTCTATATGTATGTATGTATATATGTATATATATATATATATATATATATATATATACATATATATATATATATAGGAATAAATTAAATAAATATATATGAATGCATTGAATATATATATGTGTGTGTGTGTGTGTATTCGTGTGTTTCATATATATATATATATATATATATATGTTTAATTATAAACTGAACATATGTCATTTGAATTTTTTCTTTATGATATTTCGGTTTAAAAATTAATTATTTAAACATAATTATATTTGTTCATGTTATGAAACCGGGAACTGAACTAATTCTATCATAATTTAATAGTTCTATTGTCATAGAGAATTTGTGTTTGTGTTGTTCAGTTCCCCAATAACTTCAGATTTTCGGACTTTTTAATCTCATAATTAAACATGACGAACGGAGTGGAATGTGATTTTTAATAACTTAAAAGTTTTTTTTTGCAGAAAATACAATTACGCAAGTATTGAAGAGTCTCTTTAATAAGTATTAAGAACATCTATATATCTATAAAAGGGAAATTGTGTGTGTGTCTGAATGTGTACATTTCCCTACCAAACTACTCTGTCAATTTTCAGTCTACCAAACTTGAGATTTGACATGAAAGGTATTTAGTTTTTAGAAAATCAGTTTTATCGGTTTTCGGCCATAAATTTAGCTGTCCAGGTGTCAAAGTTCAACGATTTGGCCTTTAAAAGCTGTACCAAGCTCCTCCGCCAATTTCGGGTTCAAACACTTGAAATTTTAGATTTTGGTTAATTGGACATGGATCAATTTTTTAATTTAATTTGAGTCCAATACAATAAATGTTAAGGGGCCAAAATAGGGGCTAAAGTTAAAAAAAAAACATGACATCTGCGGTCTCTATCAAATTACTCAATTTTTGGTCCAAACATTTGAACTTTTAAATAAAAGGCATTTAGACATGCAGCAACCCTTTTAATCAGTTTATGGACGCGAATTTGACCGATTACAGGTCAAATAAAAAAAAAGTTAACCTTTGTAGACTCTACCGAACTCCTTCGCCAATTCTGTGTCTAAACACTTAACATTTTACATGTAGATTACCTGGACATGAGTCAAACTTTTTAATATGTATATAAATATGCACATAAAGTACTTAACAGTACATTGGGCCCGGGCAAAGCCAGGCTGAATTGCTAGTTAGTCACAAATTGAAAGTGTGTTATATCAATTGTTATTACTTTTAAGTTTAAGAAAGGCACTGTTGCAGAATATATTCTCACATCGAAATATTTTACTACTAATAATATAAGATAGACTTTCAAATTAACGCTTTTCATTAATAATTATTTTAATGCAGTTTAACATTTTTAAAAACCCGTTCGTATGAAGTTTTACTTCTGTACATATTATTTTTTTTATTTACTTCATACAATCACCGCTATTTATTATTCGCAATTAAAAGACAGTTCGAAATTTAATGCATACTATTTCAGTCGCATAAACTTAAAGATAAATACAACTGATAAGTATAGATTTCTTTGAAAAATACATACGTTAATTTGCGTCATATAATCATATTTGAATTTGTTTTCATGTGTTTCGGTTAAATAATTGTGTCGATAAATTTCATTTATTTTTTAACATTACATGGTCTGATAACTAAATATCCAAGAAATCATTTATAGAAATTATTTATTTCATCCAGTTTTGAATTATTAAATACATAACCATTCTCTGTGTCATATATCTTTGTATCTTAACGTCTTTTAGCCTTGTATGCAAGCCAACTATTTCAGCTGACTCTAACATAATGGTTAACCAGATAATGATCGTGTAATTTGTGTGGAGGGGATTCTCCTACCAAAACTATTCGACTTCATGCCATATGTATAGCGGGAAACGCTAATAGTCAGGTATCTAGTAATTCAAAATGGATATATAATATTATTTTTACGTTGCATTCTTTTATATTTCGCCAGACAACGCAAGGGAACGGATCGCGCAGTATATATTTCTCTCTTTTCCCATCCGCTCACTCTCATGATATATATATATATATATATATATATATATATATATATATATATATATATATATATATATATATATATATATATATAAAATGGGTTAATAAACGAAAGAAAGATGTATATTTAAATAAGGGAGTAGTCACCAACAATGTGTATTTTTAACATTATTTTATTATTCCGTGTCTTGGTTTTTCATTGAGAATTATGTTTGGATCATTGTAATAATGTTTTTAAGTCATTGAAATCGTTTACGCGCGTTTCAGACGGTCTGTTATGCGTCCTCGTCAGAAATTATTTTCAAATGTGTAAAAATGGCGATTTTCGTAGTTAGTTTGAAGTTTTTCCAAGAGGTGGAGGCTTATAAGTGTTTATTATACATTGGTATGCTGAATTTTTATTGCTTTTTTATTTGGTTTGTTCAGGGAGATTTTGACCTCGCTGTAGTCAGTCGCTATCTCTTTCTGCTAATGTGTTTTTCTTTTCCTTTAGGGTCGGGTAGGGTGTGTGTATATGTGTGTGTGTGTGTGCGTGTGTGTTTATGTGTGTGTGCGCGTGTGTGTGCGTGTGTGTGTGTTTGCTTTTATTGGTTTGGGAATGTGTATATTGTTTTATAGTATTTTGGGGTTATTTGCTTCCTTAGGAAGGCGGCTGTGGTCCGAGGTCGTTACTAATGTGTATGTGTGGGGAGGGGGGACTGGCTCTTCTTAAGTAACGGTAGGGGTGCTTTCATTCTATTTTGATATTTATTTTTTGGATTCTTGGATTTTAGTATTGTGATTTTTCGTTTTAGTCTTATATTATGTTTGTTTAGAAAGAGGGGTGTATTTAAAATAGGGGATCTTTTAATGTTTCTATTTATTTGTCTCCCCATGTGGGTAGGGCCAGACCCAGGATCGGTTCCTAGTGTGGGGAAGATTTTGTTCCCAAGAGGGGGGGCATTGGAGGGGGTGTAGGTATGGGAGGGGGATGATAGAAGGGAAGATATATATATATATATATATATGTGTATGTGTGTGTGCGTGTGTGTGTGCGTGTGTGTGTGTTTTACGGAACCATAATTATGTTGCTATCCATTTCTGGGCATGTTTTGGTCAGAGAGTTACACATAACTAGAGACCTCTTCAGGCGATATTGCTTTTACAGAAGCTCACTCAGTGGTGAAAATTTTACTAAGGTTCAAGTAAAAACTTAATCAGGATATCACATCACGGAGTATTAAAAAAAAATAACGGCCTTTTATATATGTGAACCAGAAACAAAAAAGACGAGGAAAAGAGTGGAGAATAAAAAGTGTGTATCAAAATAGATAAGAAACAGAGAGAAAAAAAGGAGAAAGGAGAAAGAAAAAGAGTATGCATAATAGTGATAATGTCATAAATAAAAATATACATTTTATATATATATATATATATATATAATGTATATATATATATATATATATATATATATATATATAATATTTTTTTAATAAGACCAATAAAAATAAAATCATTGAGAGTAACCAATAAAATTAATATAATATTGAAATACAATAAAATATAAAATTCACAAAATTTTCATTAAACTTTCAGAGTAAACAGTTTCAAATTGCTTTGGAAACCGTTTTTGTTAGAGTGTGCACCAAAAATTAAATTTTATTAAAAAAAGTGTACGAAAATAAAAAGAAAAATATATATAATCGAAGTGAAGTGTGTTTTGTCGTGACAATCTAGGTATCAGAACGCAAAGTTAGCGTAAATAATAATTGTGAAACAGTACTACAAACTTTAGTCGTAAGATGTAATGAAATGCGCTGATAGTAAAACATTATAGCCTTTTAAACACAAATGTTACGTATAAATCGTATATGATCACACTAGTTGACTATATCTGTTGAATATTTTCTGGATATTATCATTCTTTTTTTTTCCATTTTACTAAATTATTCGTTTCGTTCCGGGACCTTAAACTCTGCCAAACAAGTCATATTTACAGATTGTAGGACGATCTAATTATTTCCTTTTCACAAACTCCTTTCATATACCGGCGCAGATATTTCATAGCAATATCTTTCTACCAATGATCGGTATAATTTCCTTTTCAACTGTATTCCTCTACCACATCTACGCAAATAATGCTCCGTCTGTTTCGGGTCATCAATTGACATTTATAGCGATTTTCTTTCATTTCACTTATCTACAATTCTGTAGCACTATCACTTTTGGTGAACGTTGACATAATAAATTCCATTAAATTCAACATAGTGTCTTTAATTTTTAGTACGTAACCTCGTATCCGTTAAATATTTAAATTCTCCGCAGTCTGCAGATATAACTCTATGCTGTTTTGTTTCTTGACTTTGGCTCGCCCATAGCGTATAACGCTATGGTATGGGCTAGCCAACGTGGGTAAAAATATATCGCTATGAAATATCTGCTCCGGTATATGATGGGAATATGCGAGGAGGAAATAATTAGGGCATCTATATCGTCCCATCTGTAAACATGACTTGTTTGCGAAGGTTAATGGTACCAAAAGAAAAAGAATAATTTAGTAAGATGGAAAAAAAGCGAATGATAATATCTCCCAAACATGCAATAGATATAGGCAACTAGTGGAAGCATATACGATGTATAAGTGACATCTATATTTACATGGCGATAATGTTTATTTTTCTTGATGCCAATAATGTTTTCCATAGTATTATGTGCAGAGATAAGTCTAATGTTATCCACACACACACACACACACACACACACACACACACACATATATATATATATATATATATATATATATATATATATATATATATACCAATATCGATTTCAATTTTCTGCTTGGTTACAGTTATTAGCAACCCGTTAATTTTGTTTAGATTGACTTGTATTGTTGGGGTCTGTTATTATTGTTTTTGATTGTAGACAACAAAACTTTCTATTCTATTTTCGTGCATATTTCTGATGAGTGTTGAATCTTGTCTGAACACATGGAAATAAAGAATTACAACACAAAAGTAATGCTGAACCGATATATTGAGAACAAGAAAGTATATACATTATTTAGACAGAGTCCATTGTTATAGTTATGAGGAGACCATCCCTGGAGAAAGTGTCGGCTGGGAAATCGTCGACTCTCGATCCCGTTTTCTCTGGGTCTCCCGTTGGATCTCTCTCTCGTCTTTGCGGTACGAACCATATTTATATTGTTGATACTCCATGTATGCTAATTAGGTAGATCCTACCACAGCAGGTAGCATTCAGGTATAAGGTTGTTGTTTTTTAGATTTGCCTTTATCAAAAGTCTAAGCACAATAGACATTATAATTGATTTATTGCAAACGACAAACTTAGTGTTATATATTAGGAATTCATACATTTCTAAACAGTATTAGTGTATAAATAACCACAGTAAATCTAATAGGAATTTACCTTATAGGGCATTTTACCCACACTTTATCTGTGTCTAAATCCAAACGTAGATTCCATGAGCAAAGCTTCTTTCTTAGAACTGCACGCCAGTGGAACTCTCTGCGGCTTGCCTGTTTCCCACCTGACTACAACTTGGACGTCTTCAAGTAAGTAAGTCACTCTATCAAACCCCGCAATACTAATTATTACTACAATACTATCTCATTGATTACTGTACACGCAATAGCCCTTATCCCTGAGTGGTATTCGGGCCTTGAGAAGTGGTGACCCCCATGTAAAAAAAAAGCATACGCCACAAATCGCCACATAACTTATTAATCGCGTTTCACAATAATATCTAAATAATTCTGCAAATCGACCACATACGTTTGGGGACATAAGCAGCGTAATGATGGATGTTGTTGATTTTCATTCGTTGGTAGTCAAGATAAAAAGAAAATGTTACTGGTTATAGGTCTATTACTGTAATTATTCATAGATAACAACGTGTTGCAAACATTTCGAGAGCTTCATAGCTGGACGTTCAAAACCGACTGTCTTAACTTTCAAGGAAATAAGTCACCTTTGTTCTATAATATGAATAAAACGTTGTGCTCAATGGCCATTACAAGAAAACAAAAGAAGAAACTCCAAGTCTTTTCAATAATACAAATATTTTACAGGCTGTTGGTTGCAAATGCTGTTCTTGTGTTCGCATCTTTACGTTTCTCTTCGTGTTTTGGATGTGTTAGTTGACTGAAATGACTAATCTATACAAAGAGTGTTGTTTTTAGTAATGTTACTTTGAATGATAAAAATGGCGGGAAACTCATTGCCTGAATATATGTGATACAGAAGAAGGCGGTGTGTTTATATTGCAAACACAATAATAAATGTTGGATAGTTGAAAAGGTGTAAGGAAAGACAGAAAAAACCGATGCGAATAAGAACAAAAGGTGATATAAACATGACAGAAAATATTGGAATGCGAGAGAATAAAAAGAAAAAAAAACAGAAGTAAAAGATAAAGAAATAGAGGAATAAGAAAGAAGTTGTAAGAGCATGAAATTGTAGTACAGTAGGAAAAAAGAAGAAACAGGTTTAAAGTAGATTAGTAGTAGTAGTTATAGTAGTAGTAGAAATAATAGAAAAGGGGAGGAGGAGGAGGAGTAGAAGTACTAGTAGAGAAGGAGAAAGAAGAACTATCAGACAGTTGCCGATAAATATTAAAAAATAGCAAAAGAGTGAAAAGGATAAAATCTTAGAAGGAGTGGATAGGTAGAAGAACAAAGATGAGAAGAAGGAAGGGGCAGTTTTAAGATGACAAATAAAAATCAGAAGAAATAAAAAAGAAAGAAAGAAGTATAATAAGAAAACCACGATATAGATTGATAGTAGACAGAAAGAAGACAAAGAAACTGACCAATAGAAATTAATGAAATAAAAGAGATTTAAGATTTGGTAAGAATCCCGGAAAACGTTCGGATAAAATTTAAATGAATAAAACGTATAGCAATAGATAGAAATGAAAAGAGATTTTTTTAGTTGACGAAGAAATAAGGAGTCATAAAGTGATTATGAAAGAAGCAAAATACAATAATAAAGACGAAGAACATATGATGGGAAGAAATATATTTGAAGTAGAAGTAAATAAAATAAAATGAAACGAAAATATTGTTGATAATGACGGAAAAAATCATTGGATCAAATAAAGAAACATAAGGAAATAAAAATAATGATCAAACAGTACTAAGGCAAAGGAAACAGTAAAGCCTAAACAAGTGACTAAAACAAACGCGCAAACAAACGCTTAGATAAAAAAAAAATACACATTACAAATGTTTCCCTATTCAGATAACAAACGCAATTAACTACTATCGGCTAACTATAAACTTCCGCAAAGTCTACAATTATTTCTTGCTTCAGTAATACGTAGTTTTTTTATGAAAATATATGGCTATGAATCTCTATTATTATATAAAATAAATTTTGTCTTTGTGACTGTGTGTCTGTGAATTCATTCCCTGTGTACTCGAAAACGGCTGAGCCGATTTTTATGAAATTTCACACAAAGGTAAATTATGTGAATTGCAATTGTTTTGGATAGGTTTCATATCAACATGTCTTTGACACGTCTTAATAATCGATAATCGAAATAATCCGTTCAACAAAGAAACAGCCGATGTGGACCAAGGTTAACACCTTACACAGCCTAACATCACAAGTGCATTTGAGAAATTTTATTACTACATAAACACAAAGGCCCGGCATATAAAATCAACAGTAAATGCTTTGATATGACGAGTGCGCGTTCGAAATGCATATTTCTGTTTAGAACACAATTGAAGCATGATACTTGAGTTTTGCATTTAATGCTTTAATTAAAGCCATTATATACAAAAATAAGTTTATAAGATAAACAGTAGGTCGTCTACAGTGCAATGAAGACTACAGTGTGTTGGGAACAGTACCTGCAGGTGGCATGAAGACTTATTCCCGGTTCACCGAGATATGTTCTCAAATAGAGTAGACAATCGTCTGATGCTTGTTAAAATTACTCTTGTTCTAAATGATTTTATCCAAAAATGCAAAGGTAAATACCACTTTATCGGAGTAAAACACACTTGGAGCTATAGACTGGTTTTATTATCAGAATAATTATGAATAGGATATATATTATTTTATTTAGGTATCCAAGTACAAAATTCAGAAATTGTAATTTTGGTTCTGGAGCGATTAATAACCCAAGCAGATTATGGATGGGTGGCAGACGTAGGTTTAACCCATGGGTATATAATCAACTTCAAGATTAAAAATATACTTTAAAATCTTAATTTGTTGGATAAGTTAGCTTAGCCTTTTCTGTATCTGTTTAATTAATTAATAAATCATAGACACATTTTAAGGTTAACCAAACTAGAAACATCAAACGGCCCTGGTTGTCTCCCTTTAACAGTTATTAGTACCTACGGCGATCTTGATTTCCCATAATTTCCACTAATTTTTATAAATTAATAACGAGTGGGATTATCTCTCTTCGTAGCTAAGAATACCCGACAATCGCCAATCCCAATAGAGGAGAACGAAAGACAATAATGGAGTAAAAATATAATGGGATCCCTAATCGTAAATGATGAATGAGGATTAAATAAGTATAAGGTAACATTGGTCTTTATTTACCTATTAAATAAAAATATACATAAGGCTGGTCTTAAATCTAAGAAATAAGATAGCCGATGTTTTTGTAAACATAGAAGCAAGCTTAGGTCGAATACGAAACTAACATAACCGTAACGTTTCAACGTAGTTAATCTTGCTATATTATAAATATAAAAATAAAATTCGAAAACATTTTTTTTAAAAACAATTATGTGAAATAAAGAAATAAGGAATCCTCATTTATAAACCAACGAATAGTATCATTAAAAGATATTAAATGGATACAGCTTTTGTGGTAACTTCTTATGACAGGTTTTAAATAGTGATACGAAAATTAGGGGATATATACATATTTAAAGAAGCTCCTGACCAAGATGCGTTCGGGATAAATGTTTTCGCATGCTATATTTCCTTTAAGGGAAATGCCTTTAC
This sequence comes from Euprymna scolopes, assembly GCF_053919585.1. Lineage (NCBI taxonomy): Eukaryota > Metazoa > Mollusca > Cephalopoda > Sepiida > Sepiolidae > Euprymna > Euprymna scolopes. The sequence goes on along the minus strand of NC_136484.1, from coordinate 38,042,255 downwards.
ATAATGTTCTATTGTTAAAGTGTATGTTTTATTAAATAATCTGAAGAAAAGCTGGTTATGTGAAAATTTTCAAACGCCATAATGTTTGAATTTGTCCAATTAGTCTTGAAACAATTGTAACTTACTATGAAATACACCTTTTGTTCTATCAGTTCTTTTTTTTTGAATCTATGTTTTGTTAATACAGTATATATATATATATATATATATATATATATATATATATATATATATATATATATATATATATATATATCCTTATATTTTTGGATTCTACCAAGTTTCAACCAATGTGACTGTTTGGATTTTGTTACTGTTTAAATACATTTTTATACCTGAACTTTAATTGGATTATTCTTTATCGATATATATATATATATATATATATATATATATATATATATATATATATATATATATATATATATATATATATATGTTTGTGTGTGTGTGTACGTGTGTGTATACGTGTGTATTAACAATCATATATATATATGTGTGTGTGTGTGTGTGTGTGTGTGTGTTGCATAATCCAGACCCCCGTTAACTGATGTAAGACAATAAATTTGTCCAGAAAACGTGACTTAAGGTCATGTGCTAGGTATTCGTGTGGTCGAATGACGTTAAACAAAATGTCGGTCACAAGTGTATGCAAAGTCCGGGAGAAGACAGAAAAGCGAGGTTCAATTTTTGGACGTAAATCTCTAGTCAGCGAATGATCACATATCGGAAGCCATGACGATAATAATATCGTCGTCGTCATTTGAAGTACAGAGGTCAAGAGAAAGAACCAGAGAGAGAGAGAGAGAGAGAGAGAGAGAGAGAGAGAGAGCGAGGGAGCGATATATATATATATATATATATATATATATAGAGAGAGAGAGAGAGAGAGAGAGAGACAGACAGACAGACAGAGAGAAAGAGAGAGAGTCAAGACCGCGACATGTGATGGTGCCAGCAACACATTCTTCTACACACCACCCAACAACTCCGTCACGAACGCCATTAGATTTGCCAATCTCTCATTGAAACAGATAACTTGTATTGACAAAAATAAATGAATAGGTGTACAACCTGCTGCACATGTTTTGTATTATCGCAACGAGTGTATAAGTCAAGAAATGACCAAGATTGTTTTTTTTTTAATTAAAAAAACTTCAACCTATTTGACGATTCGGCCATCGGAGAGAACTATGACATACCAGTTTTGGTGCGGTGCCCAATTTTATACTCGCAAGAAGACAGAAAGTCTCAACACCGCAAATACCAACCAATAAAAAGAGGTCCTTGAGGAACAAATAAAAAAACACAGACAAGTAAAAAAGTAAATGACGCTCAATAGTTCTCCCTGTGTGATTGAGGTTAGTGAAAGGGGTATACAGCCAGACCTCGACAAAGTCAAATCCATAAAATCGATTTCGACGCTAACAAGTGTGAGACAAGTGAGGGCCTTTCATCGGTATGACTTCATGCTACAGACAATTTATATAACATTTTTATCCGATATCGCCGGTCCGGTTGACGAGGATGTATGCGCGTTTTTAATGGGACGAAACATGCCAGGCTGCCTTTGGCAGCTTAAAAACGAAGCTCGCAGACATGGTAATGCTGGAGTATCCCGATTCTAATTAGGATTCCAGAGTGTATGCAGATGGATCCGATCATTCAATTGTAGCAGGTTTGTCAACAATGGTCTATGAACAGAGAGAGGATAATGAGGTAGAAAATCCGATCTATTTTTTATCTCATTAACTGAGTAACACTCAGACGAGATGATCATCGATGGAAAGGGAAGCATATGCGATACACTATGCCCTTAATAAATGAAACTACTGCTTGCATAGGTCAATGTTCACGATCTATAGAGATAATAGAACTCACCGTTACAAAATGTGAAACTACAGACGTGGGATTTAAGTAGAGTTGACTATAATTGAACCATACAATACCTGAAAGGTCAAGACAATATATGTGCGAATCTCTTGACACGCGCTGGGGATTCGTGTCAGGACAATAATGATCCCCGCGGTAGAGATAGATAGTAGCAACTATCTTCTGAGTGCAATAAAAACTTCTCTATTACTACATAGTTCGGCTTCTAGCGTACATCTCATTTACCTTACTTTGGGTGAGTTTTGTAACAAACTAAATCACCAATATTGCATTCTACAGTTTTTGTCTTTTCCTCCATAATTTCCCTGCCTTCCTCATGTTATTTCAAACTCACGTAAATTCCTGGTGCATCTTTTGTAGAGCGATTAAATTATGTTCAGCATCATAGTATACTGTATGTGGTCTCAATATCTTATCCTAAGGTATATAGTAGAGAAAGTAGTATGGTGAAAAATTTGCCGTTTCGCTCACATGGACCCTAACAGCCACCAACATCTGATTGGTGTAAACATCCCATGACTGATTGTTGTTCCCTAACTTCTTTGCTAAGACGCCATGCATCGTTCTATGGTATCTTTCTACTTTAACCATTTTTGAGGGTGATAAAATGACGTGCTCACGTGATGTCTTGTAGAATAAGTGATGGGAAACACCTCACCTATCTATGGGACAGCGGGATTTCGAAATATAACTCATGTCTGTAGTTTTTCATTTGACCAGCGACAAGAGGGAAGAAATTGGCATCCATATTTTGAACAGCGCGAGTTGTTCCCGGATGAACTGAAACAACCATCACCAAACATGGACGTTAGAAATGTAAGACCCGTCAAGCTACGCATCTACCGCACCAATCCAGAGAAGGTGGAAATACTGCCGAACATATGCTCAACCATAAGATTATGCAACCGAACTAAAGCAGCTAGGACAACATTTCCATAAGATTTTTAATGAATTGCATTAAGGCTAGATACAAATATCAACGCCCACTCACTTTAGCATTGTATAAACTGACTATAACATTTTCCTTCATACGGCAATTGAAGCATGAGTCTGTTCCTACAATAATATATCTTATTCCGACCTGATGTAGTAAAGCAAATCTTATAAAAATATATTAGTCATTAACTAATAGCGTAATAAATCCAATTTCAAAACGAATTGCCAGCAATCATCCAATGTTTTTTTCTGATTATTTTTTTGTGTGTGAGAATGCATCACAGCTAACGAGAATGCGAGTTAGGATTTTAGAACTTGAATATATTTTTCATTTTATTGTGAACAGTTCAAGATTATTATTCTCATATGTTATCTTGTCTTAGCCAACGACTCAATGGGCAAAACGTGACGTTCCATTTCATGTGAACCCTATGTCTATCCTATGCCATGATCTCCGTAAAATATATTTGTCATCTATTGCCACGACTGCGATCTACTGCCAAAACACTTAAGTCAACCACTTACGCAATGCGTACAGGTGACCGGCACATATACTCTGAAGAAAAGGAAAACAAACTTTCCCCAAGAATGTTCACTAATCAGTGTCGGTCGTGTCTGATAAAAAGAAAAGTGTAGAATAGAATAGCATAGACAGAGAGGTAGAAGAGGTACTATTATTGCCCGTCAGTAATTTTGAAGTCAGCGAGCCAAAATAGGAATATGTCTGTCGAATATAATCTTCTTTTTTTGTTTTACACAGGAATCACCATTTATCAAGGCTCGGATGCCACTCGAGGATAAGGGTTAATGGTTATACATTAGGTAATGTGATTAGAGCGTAGTAAACATAAGTAGTATGAATTTTGTAAATTGGTTTACTTAGGGGGACGGTTCATCAAGAACCTGTTTATGTTGGACTTGAAGGCAATTAGATTGTAGTCAGCTGGAAAGCAGGCAGTTAGAAGAGAGTTCCACAGGTGTGTATTTCTAAGAAAGAAGCTTTGTTTATGGAATCTGCATTTAGGTTTAGGTACAGAAAAAGAGTGTGGGAAATTATTGATAGTGGTTTTGGCTAGACGAGTGTTTTTCCAAAAAGTTTGGCGAGCGAGGACCATTGATTGAAGCTCAGATGAGCACTTGCCATGAGAATAACGATAAAGCAGAGACCGGCTCGCAACATCTATACTATGAAAAAGAGGTTGGAAAGAATGAAAAAGGACATCCCTTACTAAACTACGAAGTCTATTTTGAACTCTGTCAATGCAGGATAAGCTGCATCTAGCAGCTCCTGCCAACATGTGATAACAGTACTCCAACGATGGAGTGCTGTTGCCACAGTTTACATACTACGAATTTGAAAAGAATTTTCAGTATTATATAGCTATCAAGAACACTTGAACCACTTCGTACGATGAACAATGGACTCTGGTGATCAATAATACTTTTACCCATCCATCGTAGATCATATTTTTAATACCAGACACGATAATTTCAGAACAAACAATTTCTTTAAAACTCATCTTATACCTTGGTATAAGTTTACTTAAATCTGAGAGTACTCTGTACCACTACAAAGCCACTATTCGCATATTCATGAAGTATTCTTGCCACATCTGCACTAGTGCATCTGCCACGAGTACCTCGCTCTTAAACTAGATTGAAAAAGACTCGCCAACTTTATAGGTCTCGCAATCTGTCTACTATCGCCAGAATCTGGCACCTCTCAGCTTATTTTACAAGTTATTTAATAGAATGTGCTCTAATGGACTCAAATCGTATGCACATCTACTAACCCGACAAACTTCTACACTGTAAAGATCTTTAGATGACATAAAGCTTTCTACTCAAAAAACATCTTTGTTTGAAATGCTAGACTTTGGAATTCCCTGCCGGGTCATTGCCTCCATGAATGTACTGACATTCATAAGTTCAAGTCTAACGTAAACAGACATCTCCTCTCAACTACCTACATAATATCTCTCCTACCCTGGTTCCAAATAGTAGTCTTTTACGACCAAGTGCGATTGTGCCTTGTCTGGGGTAAAATAATATAAAAAACATCTTGTTGTGTTTATTTTATTACACGTTTTCTTTCATTATCTTATTGTACTGCACAATCATGTTGACACACCGGTTCTCACCCGATCACGAAAGTTAATCTACGATGAACCTAGCCAGTACCAAATGGGTGACCATTTAGGAAGGCGAGACGCTGTATGTATCACCAGGTAAAACACCAGTTTACAAAACTGTTGCGCTCTATCCTTCTCTCGAAAGTAGATGAGACTCTCTTAAGCCGTGGTAGGCACCCTGTCTATTGATGGCGTCATGATAAAAACTACCCTTTATAGCCCTGAAGAAGCATCAAGTATCCAGCTTGGCATGGTGTGGTTGAGGGTGGTGTACTACGCTGCGGCAGGTTGTAAAAAAATACCGATTAATGCTGCCCAGTTTTAAAAAAAGTAGGAATAATAATTTATTGATATTAAACTATCAGCAAGTTAAGCAATTTTTTTATCTATAACTTTTGAACTATCCTTGTCTTTAATATCGCAAACATTTGTGTATTGCAAACATTTTTCCAGCTCTGACTTAAACTCTGAACATTTTAACTGTACTTATCTTGTATTTTTTTTTAAATCCTTTTTTTTGTCAAATATGCTCTTATTAACCAATACGGTTCTCTTATATTTTAAACGAAAAAAAAATCCAAGTTAAACCTGCACTGTTATTTAAACTCAGAAAAACGCGACTTTTTCTCTGCAGTATGCATTATTTTTAACTAGTCTAAACTTAATACGTAACCCAAACGGTATTACTCTTAACCAATTTTTAAATGAGTTCCTCAAATCTAAATTAATACATTATAACCCGACTTCACAAAGTGATAAAATCTTCATTATAGTATTTTACTTATAAGGTAAAGCTAGAATTCTCGAAAATTCTCTATCGATGTAGATAAACCAAAAATATCCACGCATTAATATGGGAGGTGAGACTATATTCAAATATCGTCCTAAACTAGGAATGGAGCAACGGGCTTATAGTAGATATTAATAACTCCCTAACATTTTTTCTAATCTTTTTATCTCTGACATATTAATCTCTAACCTTTTTTTTTTAGACCTTTCCTCTTTTTTAAATGAAGAGTAGATAATGCACTGTGGATGTGTATCCGGCAGCACAGTAACTCTCGCTTCTCCTATTTTGTCCCTCAGTCCTCATTTCCCATGAGGGATTTTTCTGGTCGGTAGTGCTTCGTAAGAAGAAGCCTGAGATGTCGATAATTTTCTGTTTCTATGTCTATCCTTGTGGCCATGCCACTAGTAAGGGTGCTGGAGATAAACGTTTTATCTGGGCTGACGTTATCCGCCTGATAGTGAGGGATCCGAACATTGGATTAACCACAAAGGAGGCTGTCCTATCAGCAGGTGCAAAGTACTGGGACTGCTGTATTGTCATTTGGTGAAGGATTCTGCACCATGCAGTAGTTTCTGCTGGGGCCTCTCGATACCATACTAGTGGGTAATTATTACGGCATTACTTATCATGTGCTACAAAAAAATTCTGTCCTTTTCTCCATTACTTTCCCTCTCTGTCCTGGTATAACCAAGTCTGTCGACCTGTTCCACAAATCCCAAAATCTCAACATGAAATATCTCCAGAAAAAAACACGAATAAACGTAGAACCCTATTCTCCAACGTAGACCCCTACTACCATATCTCTTTCTCCAAAGTCTGAGGTCTACGTTCCAACCTTCCAGAGGTTGAACCCCAATTACAGGAGACGAAATCGGACATATTCTTTCTAAGTGAAACTGGCATAGGGCCGACCACTTCCCTAGATGAGTTCATAATAAAACGATACTCTAACTTAACATCTAAAGCTGACCCCCAAGATCGCCATGGGCATGGAATATGCGCCTACATTAAAGATGGCTTTCCGTGTGGTAGGGATATCTCCAGAGAAGACCCTAATTTAACTTATAGGTACTTCCGGGTTGCACTTGCGTACACCACCGCATTTATATTTGCCCTCTATCTCCCCCACAACAGCGGGGTTACTATCTTTAAGAATATATCTGAGAACATTGACCACATCCTGTCGGCTCATCCTTCGGCTAACATTCACATTTGTGGTGACTTCAATGTCCATAACGTTGAATGGTGGACCCACTCAAATAAGACAGATGATGAGGATAAGTTCTGTCATGATTTTGTCATTGCCTATGACCTCACCTAACCGTGTGTCCGATACTACCGGTCAGTATGCAAGCCTTCTAGAACTTTTTCTCAAAACTTCCCCTGAGCTATGTTCATGTTCCGTTCTATCTCCTCTGGAATCCTCCGACTACTCTGTTGTATCAGTTAAGATAAAAATTAAATGTAATAAGTCTTCTGATGTACCTCTCGATTTACTGTATATCGGTACTCTATGGCTGACTGGGATAGCTTCCGTATATTCATATCTTATCTATCTCTGCATTCCATGTTTAAAAAAGATGTGTCGTCTATAGTGTCTGACCTGGCCGAATGGTTAATTGTAGGCAAAGGCCGATTCATACCATCCAAAAATTCCAACAAAAACCTAACAGTAAGCCATGGTTCTCCCCAGAATGTGTTGCTGCCATCGCGCACAGAAATCACTTTTTCCATTGCTACCAAATTAATAGATGTACTGAGAACAAAGCTGTTTTCAGGACTGCCAGTAACCACTGTAAAAGAGTAATAAAAGATGTCAGAGAGCTAGACGCTCAGTCTGTTAAATCCAAAGTAACTGAGCAGCGGCTTGGTTTCCCCCACTTCTGGCAAATAGCAAACAGGCTGCTGAACAGAAACGTGCGTTCTATCCCAACTATCATCAATGGACCTGCGGTCATCTCGTCAGTATCAGACAATGCCAAACTATTTGCCAATAACTTTGCAGCTAATTCTGCCCTACGCGACGAAGGCAATCAACTCTCCGTATTTCCACCTATAACAGACAACACACTATGCAACATACAAATATCTGTGCGTGAGGTCGCCAAGCTAATCAAAAACTTTGATTCTAGTAAAGTTCCTGGCCCAGGCGGCATTCCAATTATAGTGTTGAAAAAGCTTCGACCAGAACTTGCCCCCATACTTACAAAACTGTTTATCTCATTACTGATGCAATTCTCTATCTATATAAAAGCCAAGTACGTCCAAGGATGGAGTACTTCTGCCACATCTGGGCTGGAGCTGCTAAAAACAGCCTATCCTGCCTTGATAGAGTACAAAATAGACTTCGTGCTCTTTTCTCTTCCCTGCAATCTCCTTCCCACAGAAGAGACGTTGCGATCCTGTCTTTGTTTTATCGTTATTTCCATGGCAAGGGCTCGTCTGAGCTCCAATCTCTGTTCCCCTACCCTCACCACTCTTTCACGAAAAATACATGTCTAGCTGAAATCATTTTCCGTAATTTTCCACACTCTTTATCTGTGCCTAAATCAGAATGTAGATTCCTTGAACAAAGCTTCTTTCTTAGAAGTGTACGCCGGTTGAACTCTTTTCCGTTTGCCTGTTTCCTACCTGACTACAACTTAGATGTCTTCAAGTCCAACATAAACAAATTCCTGGTGAATCACCCCCTTAAGTAAGATACTTTATCAAATCTCCAATACTAACGCTTACTTCGATACTATCGCCGAGTGGCTTCCGGGCCTTGAAAAGTGGTGACCCCCATGTAAAAAAAGCTACCGACAGGATTTGAATTACACTACAAATTTGTCTAGTGAGTTCAATCACAGCTACGGCCATGTTGGATTGATGGATCAAAATTATCTTTCTCTGATTATTTGATTTTTACACTGTCCTGTACAACTTTTGCCATCCATACCTGTTCTGTAAGTTACGCCCAATTTTTCTTCACAGAGTGTCTTCATATAACCGACTGTGAACTTGAACGTCTATATTTATAGTTAGTTTGAATCCTATTCCAACATAATATTTCATCGCCCTTTTTATACTTATTTGTTTAATTAACGCATGTAATACAATTTAAATTGCAGCAGGTTCATAACTGTCCCTTACCTTATTTTATTGTTTAATCACTACATTCCATAAAATATGTTTCCGACAGGGGCAGGGGTGTTTAATGGGTTGAAATCCATCCATTTAACACCTATCATTGTTAATTGTTTTGGAGTATTGAAATAATATTTATTTATTTATTTATTTGCTTTCAATCAAGTGGGTCTATGCATTATCTGGATCGATTTTATTAATAAAATATATAATATGAAGATATATCTGTTTTTTTTTAATTTCTTTTTAATAATAGGTTTACGTTTTCGTAAGTTTCTTATCTCTAGGTTTGGAACCAGATTCCAAGGATTTGATTACAGATTCCTATATTTTTACGCACTTCTACACATAATTCGGATGCTAACATTGTAATTTATTAGAATTGTTAAAATAAAACCGTAGAAACGCTGTTTTTTTATGTGAAAACTCTTTTTATTGACTGCAAAATTCGTTCTAATAGTGTAGATGCACCTATTTTCATTATCATTATGTGTATGCTGCTTTAGTCCCAGCAAAAGCTGAGCGTCAAAATTATGAGAACTTAAACTGACACTTGGATATACTAGCAGGCTCAAATAGACACTAATAGTTGAAATATACGTTCCGGAAATTCCGTGTTCTTAATCCATCTAACCATTGAGAGGTTTACAACTTTTGTTTTTACTTGTTTTATCTAAAAAATCAACGGATCAGTTCTCTACCTTTATTGTAATTACTTTAATTCAACGTGGTTTCTGCTCATGAAGAGATTAATACAAAAAGGAGTTAAATAATATTTTAGTTTTTCTCATATTTTTTCATTTTTTAATTTCATTGATAAAATTAAACTTTTGTGTTACACAAATTATATATATATATATATATATATATATATATATATATATATATATATGTTAGGACGATTACACGGAATCGGAATCGGGAATCGGAAAAATCGGAACTTTTTGAGGTATCGAAATTGCTATCGGAATCGGAAAACTTTGCATTTATTTTCCGATGCCAAAACAATTCCTTTAATTATCTTTTTTTCATTTGATTTTGCTTCAAGCAAAATCTTCCACAGCTGGTAGTAATTATATAATACTAAATATTCACATATTTAAATGTCTTAAAACAAGTCAAAACAAAATCTGAATATTACGCCCAGAAATGAATTTTCACGTTTGAGAACATATATTCACATTTAGCATGTGCTTTTAGGATAATCGGAAAAATAAAAAAAATGCATAGTTAATATTTAGGGATCTATGAAGAATCAGGATCGGAATCGGTAATTGTATCGGAATCGGGAAAACTATTGAAATCGTCTCATCACTAATTCATATATATATATATACATATATATATATATATATATATATATATATATATATACGAGCAAATAGTTAATAAAACATGTTAAAAAACACTTTGAAAAAGAGTTAAAAACGTATTTAATCTGAAAAGGAAACACTTGATAAGAGGATAGTCCTTAATCCGCGGAGTTTCGAAGAAATACTTTCCTTCTCATCAGAAGGTAGAAATAAGCAAAATGCGGGATCGGATTTTGCATACAAAAGTATTTGATTAAACTACAAGTAAGTCAAAGATCTCACTTGATAAAAAAAGTGAAGCAAAGGGAATATGGTGAAGAAAAACGTGATTTCATGTCAATGGGTAGTCCAGTGAAAGATAAATTATCCAATGACGGTAAAATCCAAAAATATAAATCCAAGAAAGTTTCCATTCGCACAAGTAACATCCAAAGAAATCACGCAATTGGAAGATGGTCCAAAATAATCCAAAAGGCCGAAATCCTGGAAATAATTCACAGATATGTACAAGGAAAAGGGGGAAATTCCAATAATATTAATAAAAGAAAAATAAGATATGCGTTTGACACGGCTGCACAGACGAAGTGTAATTTATTTTATTTTATTTTATATTTTATATTTTATTTTATTATATATATATACATATATATATATATATATATATATATATATGTGTGTGTGTGTGTGGGTGTATGTATATGTATGTGTGTATGTATGTGATATGATACAATAATAACATATGTTAAATTTCAGAAGAAATATTAATTGATGATTTCGACGCATGACACACTGGTGTCTGTGGGTCTTTTAAAATATAAATATTTATAATTATTAGCCATTTAATATATTATAGTTTATCATACATGAGGAATAAATAAAAAAGGCGATCAACAGACATTATATTCATTACATGCAGCCTTTAGAATACTCTCTATCTGCTTTACTGTTATGCCCGCATTGGCATTTATAGAGTGTAATTTCCCAATAATATCGTGATAATTGATGCTGTCCTAGAGGTAACGTCTTATACAATGGGGTCGAAGATGACTTCATAACTAGGTTCGAATCTCCCGACTATCAGTGATTATTACTTCTTGCACTGATGATTGTGGCAGCATGAGTCACTAGTGTTAGTAGATATTAAATATTTCTAATATATATATATATATATATATATATATATATATATATATATATATATATATATATATATATGTGTATGTGTGTGTGTATGTGTGTGTGTGTGTGTTTACGATGCTCCTGCTCTCCTTGAGTGAGGGAATGATGGAAGGCAGTTTTTAAACCTTAGTGAAATTGGAGGCTAACTTTAGAAAGCTGTTTTAAATTGGGCTCGTGGAAATGGTTATCATTTCTCAGACATAACTATTCGCTTCCTAATCCATAATGGCATAGTTTAGTAAATGTGTTTCTGTACATTATAACATTTTTTGTGGAAATAATCGCAGTTTTATTTTTCTTTAAAATATTCGTTTCTCGTGACTAACCCTATATATATACATATATATATATATATATATATATATATATATATATATATATATATATAAAATATATTTTAGTCATCGACATACAGACCTGTTTCGTTGTATCACAACTCATCAGTGCCGCTAGACTAACACCTCTCCCAAGCCGAGGATCGAACCTAGAATCGTCGTGATGACAGTCGGCAGTCCTACCCACATGACTACGGAATCGGTGGCCGAAATTAACCTATCCGAACGATTATTTAAATAAACATTCGTCCGCTACTCGTAGAGGGCTCAAACGTTTGTTTGTAAACAAATCGCGAGCTTCGCATGTGTGTGTATGTGTGTGTGTGTGTGTGTTTGTGTATGTGTGTATTCTATTTATTAATAAAACAGATGGTGAATGTTTAATACATTTCCATCAGAGAAACAGTATTTTGTCGCAGTTCTAGCTTAGATCCCTTCTCTTTACAACACATTTTCAAGGGAAGTAATATGAACACCGTAAAGAGCAGATATGTATCGGTTAATGCAGAATAGAAAATTCGTACACATAGAATCACGGGAGCTAACAATGATACACTCGTCCACAGTAACTGATCATTAAGACAACACATTAAACCATTAAAGTAATGGAATGGAACCGAGTACGTGATGCTGGCCATCCATAACCGAACCACAAATTAAAATTGCGATAAGGGAGATAACTCAGTTTGACAAGTTGCCTTCAATCGCATCAATAAAACCAAGACTCAGTTATATTAAATTGCACTGGCTTGATTATTCGGTCACCTTTTCTCTAACGAATTCAACGCGTTAGAAGAATGAATTAATCGACAAAGAAATGCTTTTTTTTTTAAGAAAAATAGTTAGTATTTGAGAGTAGCAAACCAGAAAAAAAACCTGCGAAAATATATAAGCAGAAAAGAAAAAAAAAATGTATACGCTGTGCAAAGAAAAAAATTCTGGCGATAATTCGTTAGAATCTAGCGTAATAAAATAAAAGCTAATAAAATCATGTCATTTTGATAATGCAATAAAGTGAAAATAATTTTTTTAAATAACAAAAAAAGTAAGCAAAGAACATTTCGTTAGAAAATAAGGAAAGAGAAAACGATAACAAAATATTAACGAAAAAAGAATCTGATTAAAATTTTAATCATTTTCGAAATCACTGATTAATTAAAACGAATGATTTTGAGAAAACGGTAATATCAATTAAAACAATTTCGATTTTCTAAATGAATTTTTTTTTCAGAAATAGAATTGTAAAATTTCTGATAATGAAAAATTTTAATTCCTTTTATTGATTTCATGTTGAAAGGATTTCTACAATAATTACGAAAATTTTAATGTATTTTGCTCATTCTGCTTTCGTTGTCAAGCGAAGATTGCGAAGCGAATATCACATTGGAAAATGAGAAATGCCCGGAGATTTTTAGTGGGATGTTATTGCTTGAACCACATGGACATTTCGGCAGGGGGTATTGCAGGGTGTTGTTAAAAAAATCGATTTTATATTTGCTGACAAATGAGAGGTGAGATGTCAGAAGTTTCCCAAACGAAGCTTTGTAGAAATAATTATTTAACACAATTAACAAAAGTAATATCTCTTTTTTTGATTCCGCTCGAATGAATAAATGGACTGCAGATTTGATTGTTATAATAACCTAAATTATGCATTCATGAAGAGAAGACTTCTTGGCTTTCGGGCCAAGATACGAAGTGTAGTATCTGTTCTGATGCTGCAATTCAGTTTCTTGTTTTCGGTTAGTGGAGGAAACATCCTTTACAACTGAGACAACTAAAAAAAGTCTGTTGCTTTTCTCCACATTAAAAAAAGACCCTGGTATATAACTCTTCCCTCGTGGGGTTGCAAAGTAAATGGGAACTTATGCATTCATGTCGTGAAGGTTTCATTTTCGATAACAAATATTGACGGTGCGAAACTTAAAAAAAGAATCCCCTGTCAGAGGCGTGCGCCAGAAGATTGTGCATAGTGGTGAGAACAATAAATTCTAAATCACAAAAGGTCGCTCGTTTGAATGATACCACTCCTTTCCTTGCAGTTGTTAACTGAGTATGAATTGACTAAAGATAATAGGCTTTTTTTAAGGACGAGCTCTCGTATATATATATATATATATATATATATATATATATATATATAAATATATATATATATGTGTGTGTGTGTATATATAAATATGTGCGTTGTTATTTGGATTTTAAACGTATAACATACGTATTTCATATATATATATATATACATGTGTGTGTGTAAGAGGTTTCCTCCTTTAAAAAGGCATGTTATTGATACATATATATATATATATATATATATATATATATATATATATATATATATATATATATATTAAAGAAGGAGAGAGAGACACAGGAAGTAAATGACAAAAATTTATATTTCAAAATTCATGATGTTGACCATCTTATAATTTATTCCTTCAATCCAGCTGGCTCATACAAATCTTAACAGTATATGTTTCGTAGCATAAAGTCAATCCCTTAATTATTATATCAATCAGTGGATCAGTTATGCCCTTAATTCATCAGGAGAATCTAAAGAAAACATATCTGGAAATACACACACTGACCACAGAATTCTAAAATTTTTCGCAGTTTCGTAATAAAATTGCTTTTGAAAAAAGCCTTTTTAATTAATGTAATTCCTCTTAATTTGCAGTTGAATAATCAACGAACGAATTTAATAACAATTACATTATCAGATTTTTCCGCTCTCATTAAAAGTAATTTCACATTATCCGGTCTTTTTCTCTGAATCCTTTTCTAACATAGCTCATTTTGCAATGTGTCCACCTATTGGTTTTAGTAAGAGTTAGAAAAGAAGGGACTAAAACAGATTGGGATTAAATTCATAACTACTAGAGAATATATATATATATAGAGAGAGAGATAGAGAGAGAGAGAGACAGAGAGACAGAGAGACAGAGAGAGAGACAGAGATAGAGAGAAATTTATAAAATATATATGGCGATTAAGCTACACTGAATATTCCGCGTTTCATCCACTAGCATTCCTCAGGCTTATGCGCGAATTCTGTGGTTGTTTACCGTTTTTATATGCTCCTCTTCTATTGAGATTTTACTTAGCCAATCAGCTTTCTAGTAGCCACCGCGCCCTTCCTATCAGCCAATGGGCATGCATTTTATATGACAAAGGATCTGTTTTAAAACTAGGTTAGTGTTTTTTTTGTTAGTTCATATATAAATATATATATGTGTACATACATATATGCACATATATATATATGCATATATATACATACATGTGTTATCGTTTATGTATGTTCATGTTTATTTAATTTATTTCTTTGTTTATTTTCTATTGTTTTTGTTAGTTTTAAAACTATTTTGTATCGCTATCCTAGAGTAAATTTTATCTTGTGAACACAGTTGTTTGCTGTTTCTCTTCTCCCGTTTAATAGATGTTGGGGTTCTTTAAAGTACAGTTTAGCAAATTTTTCATGAAGGCATAATCTAAATGGGTAATCTAAGTCCCTACACGCGGTAGCTTGTCTTATTATTTTCCATTCGACTACCGGCAAATGCCCGCTTTCTTTAGTTTTAAAACTAACAAAAACAATAGAAAATAAACAAATAAATAAATTAAATAAACATGAATATAACTATATATATATATATATATATATATATATATATACATATATAACTATATATATATATCTTTTATTGATAGTAATTATTTGTTTGTTTAAAACAAAATATATAAGTGTGTCACCAAAAAAAGTGCTCAATGTTTAGACAGAGCCAAAATAAGTGAATTTAGTTTACAAACAAATGGCTACACATAAGCATATTGTTTCAGCGAAAACCCAGTAAGGAAATCGCTTCGTCAGGCCAAACCTGACGAAGCGATTCCCTTACTGGGTTTTCGCTGAAACATGTATGCTTACGTGTAGCGATTTATATATATATATATATATATATATATATATATATATATATATATATATATATATACTGAGAGAGAGAGAGAGAAAGAGGGAGAGGGAGAGAAAGAGAGGGAGAAAGAGAAAATCAGAGATGGCTTCGTTGCCGAATTCGAATCTCCCGACCGCCTATAATCGTAACTCTTTGCAATGATAAAACACTTGAGTCGGTAGGTATTTAAAAATTATTAAAGTAATAAGTATGTATACCTCTTTAAGCACCCGCTTTTTACTGCAGAGAACTTTAATGTTGCAATGCAAGTCGGTGGCTTAAGATTGCATTGACAGATCATGCGGTTATTGTCCTTAGATCACTAGGACTGACGTTTCGACATCTCATAATAAATGTTTGAATGTCTACTGTCTTTCTCCCGGTTAACATTGACCCTGCGTTTTGTTCCTTGCTAATGGAGTAAAAGATTGCTTCGCGGCCGTGGTCGAATCTCCGGAACGGCTGCAAGCGTGTCTCGTTGCACTTCTGATTCCCGAAAGGATGAAATATTAGAGTCTGTAGGTATTTAAAATTATTATAGTAATGATTATATAACTATATATATATATATCTATATATATATATATATAAATGTAAATGTTGGTTCGTTCTAAAATAATAAAACCCTATTTCTACGTTACCAATTTATTTGAAATTTTCAGACAACCCATCTTTAGAGTCGAGGTATGTTTTTATGTTATTGAAATAAATTTACCTCGCGAATTATTAAAATATTAAATAAAATAAATATATTTTTTTACCGTTACTGCGAATCTGTTCTGTATTAAAACTGAACTTCCGGTTCGATTCATTTCACAGCCACGAATTGACGAAAGATTTCATTTTCTGTTAACTCGATAAGTAAAAAAAAACAAAAAAAAAACACTCATGCAGAGAGTGATCCGTGCTGAAATAATAACGTTATTATTTAAAAAGCCATTCTTAACATGGGGAAGGGAGTGTGTTTTGTACCTATTCTGTACTTTAACCTTACAATTGAATAAAAACATATCATAAAATTTTAATTAAACGTGGAAAACGATTTAAAAAAAATAGCGCGGATCACTCTCTGCATTAGCACACACACACACATACACACAAAAAAAAATAAAAAATAATAATCCCATATTTTAAAAATTTAAATTAATTTATGTACTTACCAATTTTTTAAATTTTATTTATGTTAAGGCTTTTCACTCATGAAACATTACGTTTTAATTGTTTAGTTTATTTTCACGGCATTGTTTACATAAAAAAGTTTGTTTTAACTTTTTCTAAATTGTTTCATTTTTACGACATGCCTCAACGTATTATAAACACAATAACCCCCCATGTTAAAAAAACAACAAAAAAACGCCCTTCCATAAACCTCGAAAGCCGTTCTTAACATGGGGAAGTTAGGGTGTTTATAATATGCTGGGGCGAGTCGTAAAATTAACGAAGTTGCTATCTATTATTTATTGCAAAAATTGCTTGAAAACAATAGTCGTGAGCTCTCATCAGCTTGCAAATTTTCAATATGTCATTTAATATATATATATATATATATATATATATATATATATATTTAATGACATATTGAAATGCTATGGAATTAAGGATTTTATATTACTGTAAACATCAAATAAATATTAGTGTCAATAGACAATTCTATGAAGATAAAAGCTCAATATGCCATTTAGAGCAATAATATAAAGTGCAATTCTGATTTAAATTTTGTAGAATTACAACAAGCATAGTTTAACACAGGAGTACAAATGATTACGGGCTGGAACGGTAAAACTATCGCCCTAGAAAAGCCGGCATGATTTTATTTCCGTTTGATGAAACCTGGTTTTTATTTTTTGTTGCAGACCATCTACTAGTTGGCCAGTTGTGTACAAGCCCCAGGAGTGATAGGGGCAATCAACCATGTCCTCCGAGCGAGATCGGAGATGTGCCGTTGCAAAAGTCATGCACTCTAACGATTCAAGGATCATTACCAGCACCTTCAAAATGCAAATTAGGACGGTTCAACGCTGGAGGCACAGCTCATCGCATTGAATGACCCACGGCAATGGTCTTTGATGTGGTTTCAAGTGAACGTTACATCATACCACATCACATCTTCGACTTCAGCTTGAAAATGCACACCAAAATGTTCCTGGATGTGCTTAAGCATGTAGTGATCTCCTGGTGCAATCACGTGGCCGCTTGAAGACCCTGAGTGTAGCAGCAGGGTGCGGGGTCGTCCTACAAGTCCAAAGAGACACAGGATTGGTTTCAGAAGGAGTAATATGACAGTATCGTTCTCTCACAGATTCCCTTCCTCCCTTGAACTGAACCCGCCGGACTTAATCATCTGTTCGTACTTTGAGAACATCACTAACGTGACCTCCCACAGCACAAAAACGAGCCTGATCCTCGCCATCCGCAAGTTATTCGCCGAGCTGCCGCCCGCGCTCGTGGAAAAGGCATGTTTCAAGTTCCGGACCTTATCAAGGATATCATTAAGACTGAAAACAGCTTCATTAAATAAATGCAAGCTCTTGTGCTGTTTTCTTTAGGGCAACAATTTTATCTTTCTATCCTATATTAAAGTTTTTTTCCTAACTTAAATAAACTAGATACGGCATTAAAAATTAGTAACAAAATACAATACAGTAAAAGTACACATGCATATAATCAATTAATCAATTAACATTATAAATAACACTATAAAACGGAGCAAATACCGTAACCAGGAGCCGGAAAAAAAAACACCGTATTCTACATCGTAATCTGAAAATACCTAACACAGAACAACCATATACCGGGGTTCTACTGAAATTATTTGAATTCATTTGTCAAATAATAAATTGTGTTGCTATTCTACATAACTTAACTCATAATTTTCACACACCCACACACACCCACACACACACACACAGCCACACACACACATCCACACACACACACACCCACACACACACACACACACACACACACACACACACACACACACACATATATATATATATATATATATATATATATATATATATATATATATATATGGCGTACAAAGATCCATGAGATCAGTTTTCATGTTAGATTGTTTTTCTTTACTCTTTAGGGCTATGCTAATCTATCAGCGAAACAATTCTGCACAAGTGAGTTAACATCTAATTGCATGTAACCATTTGAAAACAATGGTGATGAGCTCTCATAAGCTTGCAAATTTTATTAATATATATGTTAAAATAAACGTATTTTAACCTTCGTTTATCTATCCTACGACATAATCATGTTAAAACATAGATTTATAAGATCACCGAAGCAAAGCAACGTTATACCTCGTCAGATGACTGACCATATAAGAATATCAGGCACTGTATGTAGAGGCTCGATGTCACATACCGAAAAGAATGGAGAAAAAAACTGTAATGGTGTCATCTCGCTTCATCTGGACATACACAAGAGTGCGGACCACAATGTGAATTAGATATTCCCTAGAAATGTCCTTATTCATTTCCGCCAACCCATTGTAAATGCCGTTGCTATTTTTGGTTTTTATCTCACTCCTTTTCACTCTCTGTAAGACACTTTCTATCGATCTATTTCTCTCTGTATTCATCTCGCTTTTTCTCTCGTTTTGTCTCTGCAGTCTTGCACATGCGTAGTCTGATTGAATTGATTCTGGCTATATGCCAGTCAATACTTTGCGATCAGCGACGTGGTTTCGGCGGCAAAATCCGAAGGAAAATGACGAAATAGTTTGCCCGATATTCGAATGGTGGTTTTCTCCCCTTTTCTCTCTCTCTATATCTCTCACCCTCCCTTTATTTCTCTCTGTGCGCTCTCCCTCGCTTCGCCTACGCGAACTCCAACACCCAACAACGAACCATCAGGTGATGGATGTGCTACAGCTGACCCGGCATTTCCAACCAATTCTACTTTTCTTCTTCCAAGTGACAGCCGTAGGCCCGTGAGACCGACAATTGTAAACTAAATGCAAAGACAGGGATTGTAGAGAAGCGGTGGGGAATTAGGAGGCAAACCAGAAGGCGAGAAGTTGAAGGATAATGAATGCAGCCAAAATGGGCTCGGGCGATGCCGTGTATGATCTGAATTATCCCGGGCAGAAGAGTGGGGAGGCTTTATTCTGGCTTTAAACTCCTCCATTCTTATGGCGGCGACTAGATTTCATTAAGAAATAAATTGTGCACAGCAATCACAGGGGCCGTGAAGCTCGACGTCATAAGCCATTGATTCGAGCGCGAAATGAACGAGCGGGCAAGCTGGGTGTCGAATAAAGGGTCCAAATTGGTGATCAAATGAATGAAGGAAGAAATGATTTGTTAGCGAATCGTATGAAGAAAACCTGTTTAACGGGGGACTATGCCTATCCCAGCCCACCTTCAGGAAACACTGATCGGCGTTAATAGTATATTTAACACTAGTGTTATTTTTTTTATCTTGTTTCTCCTTGTATTTCATCGAAATATTGATCAGCAGTTAAATCTCTTTCTCCCATTCTGTTAGTTTTCGCCCTCTCTCATTTTCGTCGTCTCTCCTCTTCCCCCTCTCTCTCTCTCATTCTCTCTCTCGATTTCTCTTTCTCTCTCCTTTTTTCCTTCACTATATATATATATATATATATATATATATATATATATATATATATATATATATATATGCGTTTTATGTTTTATTACCATATCTTTCTGTTAAGTTACATTATTGTTTCGGCTACACGGCCGTTTTTTTGGCCGCCTGTAGTGTCCTCCAAAAAAACGGCCGTCTGTAGCGTCCGCCAAAAAAAAAATGGCACTGTAGCCGAAACAATAATGTAACTTAACAGAAACATACGGTGATAAAAAATAAAACGCATATTTGTTCTACAACAGTATTGAGCACTTTTTTCAGTTTTCATTAATTGCCGTCTCCTCTGTCTGTCTGTCTGTCTGTCTGTCTCTCTCTCTCTCCCTCTCTCTCTCTCTATATATATATATATATATATATACACTATTAGATATCAGTTTTGTGTGTGCGTGAGTTTTTTCCTCATAGGTTCCAAAACAGCTGAGCCTATCTTCTGCAAATATTTCATGAAGCTAATTTATATGTCGGGCAGTGTTCTAAGATATGTTTTGTACAAGAATTAATCCGATAAATCTCGAAAATTGAAATCTGATCTTAAAAAAAGCTTTTCTCTGTTATAGATTAAAAAGTATTTTTACATGGAAATATTTTATATTACCCGGCCAAGGGAGACAATAAAATCTCAGCAAATCATTTTTTTCTTAAAACAGAGATTTATTGCCATCTAGAGATATAGCTTAGTTGTAGAGCATTCCATTACATATGAAACGGTGCCCAGTTAAACCCCGGTGTACACCATTTTATTTAATTGTTGTTCTTATTAATGAGTTCAATTTACGATAAAAGAACAGTTGCAATTTAAAATCGCCGCAAATCGTTTAATCGTTTGCATGAATTAGAACTAAATATTAATTAGAAAGACTTTCTAGGGCATTCATCTTCAAGCCCAAATATTAGCTGACCTGATATTGTAAACAAACACAGATGGGATTTGATGAACGACATTATCATTATTATTTTTGAATTTTTTTATCGAATTATTCCACCAGGAAAAATATTTCTCGTAATCTATATATATATAAAAGGCAAATGCGCACGCGCATCTTTTGTATGTCTCGAAAAGGCTTTTTTCGCCGACGGTCCCAGGGGGTTACTATCGCTTAGAACTGTTTATATAGTCCCTAGATCATAATATGTACGATTTGCGAACGCGCGTTTCGTCTAGATTTATTTACGTCGATTTTTACAAAATTAATCTTATTTCAGCCCGTCTTGTGTCCGTACAGCTGTTTTGCATAAAACCGAAACTAATTCAAAGCTAAGAATTGTTCCCGACACCGGAGAACGTCCAGAAGCAATTAGCTTTGATCAATGTGGGGCCAAACTCCTTATATCAGAAAATTGCTACTCAATCTAGGCTATCAGGAGCTGGTTTCCCCCTCCCCAATCCGCCAAAGTTAGGTAAACACACCAAAAAGCTTCTCCGCAGCAAAAGTTAACTCAGCTACTTCTATTTGACCTCATTAATCAGGTAAAATAGAAGTAGCAGAGTTAAATTTTATTGCGGACACGTGTCAATTCTGTTTTTAATACTTAAATAAAAAAATTCAGCATGTTTCAATTGCTCTATGTTAGCCTAGCGGTTAACGTGTCAGGTTATTTGCACACTTTATTTAAAGGTTGTGAGTTCGAATCGTGGTTTGAGATGTCTTCTTTTTTTTTTCGATTTTTAAAGGTTTAATATTGAAACAGGGTTATGTAAGCTATTTTTCACGTTCTTTGTTTTTTTTGTTTTATCTTTCAGATTTTTTAAATAAGTTTTAACGTTCGTTTTTCTTTTTTTCCCATCACATTCTTTTTTGTTTTTGTTTTTCCGAGTTTAAGAAATTTTAAAATCATTCGTTTGCCTTACGTTAGTTTTTTTGTTTTTTTTTCGATTTTTTTAAAACTTTTAACATTTCTTTATAATATTCAAACAGAGTGATTACTTCACTTATTCTTCTGTTTTAATTTACCCCCACCCGCTCGAGCACACACACCTCTTAACACCTGGGCAACGCCGGGTACCCCAGCTAGTATATAATAATCAATGAATAATTGATTCTATAATAATACATACGCAGTTTGTATAAATAGAAATGTCATGTTTTAGGCCACTCTACGACCGGGCACGGCTGAGCGGTCATATACATATATATGTATATATATATATATATATATATATATATATATATATATATATATATATATATATGATTGTTGAGCTGGATTAAATCCGACGATATGAAATAAAATGGAGGTGGAAGGACCCGGATACTCAACGTTTCGCCCGATTTATGCGGGCTTCTTCAAGAGGGATGGTCATTGAAATGTATATATATGTATATATGATATCTAATTTACATAAGGAAAACACGTTGCTCTCCCCCATCATTATATATAGCCCCAATCCTCCGACTCTCTCGTCAATGACCATCCCTCTTGAAGAAGCCCGCATAAATCGGGCGAAACGTTGAGTATCCAGGTCCTTCCACCTCCATTTTATTTCATATATATATATATATATATATATATATATATATATATATATATAATTTTATTCAATTAATGTAAATAAAATTACCATAATCGCAACAATAAAATTACTGTTTCAGTTTTAAAAGACATCGTCCAGTAACAAGAGACCTCTGGTCTTGTTCGAGGTCAATCATATATTCAGAATGAAAACCGAATCTTTATTAAATAATTGGAGTGAATAAGACCAGAGGGTTTTTTTTCGCCTTACTCGTAGCGACTTATCACAATTTGTTTACCTAAATTGACTAAAACAATATATTGCTCTTTTTAATTAAGCTCTATCAACAAGCTGGTTGAAATTCAATGAGTTTTTACTTTTGGATTTTTTTTCAAACTGTTATATATATATATATATATATATATATATATATATATATATATATATATCATATATATATATCATATATATATATATCATATATATATATCATATATATATATATATATATATATATATATATATATATATATATATATATATGACGAATCCTATAGTGGATGAAACGCCGAATATTCAGTGTAGCTTAATCGCCATATATATTTCATAAATTACTAACTAGCTCTACCTACGTATTGAGCACTTTTGAAGTAAATACTTAAAGTTTACGCATAAATCTATACTTTCGTATATTAATTTTATGTGAGTAAATAAAGTAGTTATATATATATATATATACATACACACACACATATATATATACATGTATATATATATATATATATATATATATATATATATATATATAAAGGGACAGAAAAACACCTTATTTTACATCGTAAGATGAGAAAAAACATATCCTAGTCACAC